>NC_090735.1:7770660-8013160 GCF_036898095.1 Palaemon carinicauda
TAGCTAAATAATGCTACAATCTTAATTCAGCATCACTTACGAAACTGCACAGAATCATTACAATACCAAATGAAGTAAGAATAAGACTTTTACTTTGTAGAGAAGAATAATTATGAATGCCTGACGACATCTACTTAAACCCGTTAAATTGGAACTGAATCTCACATCGTAACATCAAATTAGTCAAATGTGATTATAGTTCACCAAACGTTCAGGTGGGCTCCACAAGGCACTAGAAGAGTTAGAAGACCCAGGCCTGCATGGCTGAGGACTATGAATCGTAAAGTAGGAAATGATGACTGGAGAAGTACTGAATTAAAAGCTCAAGATAGAGACGACTGCCGAAATCTAACCGAGACCCTTTGCGTCAATAGACGTAGGAGGAGGAGATGATGATTGGGATCAAATTGCTCAACAATGTTATTTTGTGGTTACTAAAAACTCCTACATTTTTGTCTTTCGCTCGATTTTTTTTCATTTAAAAACCATTTTAAAGAGAACTCTCTACACTAAAAGTTGTACTTTGGAAATTGTCTTAGTATTTTATTTTGTTAATATATCATTTCATCTATGTATAGAAGTCACTTTCAAATGTGATTATTTTTCATAGGGAGCTTTTTGTTATTTGCTATAAATGTGAATCCACAGATTGTAGGCGATGAAATTTCCTATCTTCTCATAATATATGAATGCCAAATATCGCTTAGTATTAAAAAAAAATAGCAAATTTTCTACGAAAAATTTCACGTTTTTAGAAATCAGGTTTCAAAATTTATATATTTTTTAGATTTTTTTAATAGACTTTAATTAGTTTAAGTATTGGCTTCTAGCAGTAATTTTCCTTGGAATTGGGGATCATAAGGACATAATCATATATTTCAAGCTCATTTACTATAAGGAGTTGTGAGACCGTTCCCTCAAATACAAAAGTATATAGGCCTACTCTAAATGTACCAAATATACACACAGGAGCAAGACGTGGCTATCATAATATAGTCCCATCTGCATATTTTTTGAGTAAAATTTTACGCTTTTGACATATTTAGCTATCGTTTCTGACACTCTCTGCATCTTTCATCACAATCACAACATATATTTTGTAAAAATAACCAAGCAAGCAAAGAAATGTGATAAACATAAATCATGCAATAAGCGTTTATTTACGAATATCATAGAGAATGTAAGAAAACGGACCATCTTCTCTTCAGGAAATCATAGAAATAAATACTAGAATACTAGAATAAATATTTTTCCATGGAATTCTTTAAGAATAAGTAAAAGCATAGGTACCTAGGTTTAGAAAAAGGTTGCATACTAGACCGATTGCGCTGTGTGAATATATATATATATATATATATATATATATATATATATATATATATATATATATATATATATATATATATATATATATATATATATATATATATATATATATATATATATATATATATATATATATTATTTGAAACATGAATTATAGACGTTCTCCTAGGCATAAATTCCAAACAGAGGTCGTGAGTTGCACCCACAAATCTATATCCAAACTGGATTGACATTCTAATTTTTATTTCACATATTGGTTATTTTATGAATTATTCAAGATATATTAGAACAATCGAATGAGTATGATGCTCACGTTAGTGAGGAGCTCCTTCTGTCCGTTCACTATTAACGTCGAGAGAGAGAGAGAGAGAGAGAGAGAGAGAGAGAGAGAGAGAGAGAGAGATTTCTTGTATACATACAAAGCACAGTAAAGAGGATTATATTTATTTTATATTTAGTCAACCTATGGAAAATGTGGAGAAATAAATATTATACTAATTAAATCAATATCAAGTTATAGTTAGTGGTAAATATACTAACAGTCATTATCAAGTTATATGACTAAAACGGATATTACTATTTTGAATTAATTTCGTAGAATTTTGGTTGTGGTATACTTAAAATATGGATAACTGTTCTTTCTATGTAAACAAGAATCTCCTCTTTCGAAGTCTTTCTATATATCTTTTAATAATAATATATTTTACTTCTATCGACCTCATTACCGCTGGTTCTAGTTCTAGTTTATACCATTAATTCAGTGCAGATTATAATGAAATGCGAAGGTCAAGATGATAGAGAGTGGGGAATAAGTACGCGAAAAAGCATTGGAATTTGGCTGAACATTGTTGGAACAGTGACTCGTCTCGTCCGCCGTTTGTTATTCCTCCTTGGCAGTAAGAAATGGCCATATTTATTAAAATGTGCTGCAAAAATCTGCGTTTTCCTCTACTGTGAAGGTAATGATGAATTCAGCTATGTTCAAACAATTTTACAGTTAAATTGTTCTTCTTTCTTGGTGTGAAACGAGCCTGATAGAAGTGTATAGTATAGCCTAGGCCTATGTTTTTCGAGAAGTATCAACTTCATGCCAGATTAGGCCTACTATCAGAGTAGGCTTATCTGTACACATTCGCATAGAACGTATCATGGAATTAAAAACAAAAAAATATTAAAAACGGCAATAAAGCAGACAAAACAAATGAAGAAAACAAAATTTACAAAATGAACTCTCCTGTTAATAGAATTGAGTCATGCAAGAGTGTAGAAGCATGTGTTAAACAACAGACTTGTAGTGATGTATATTAAAAGTGAGAGATGAAAAACCCAAGATGAGAAAGAGGAGATCTAGAATTAAGGTTTGGAGCCTTGAAGGAGAAAAAGAGTGAGCCACTTTTAGGAGTGTGAGAATAAGACGACGGAAAAGGTTGAACTTAGATATTGGACTGAGGGGAAAGTAGCTGGGTGGACATGAAAGAAATGTGTGCAGGGGAAACAAGAATTAGTGGAAAGAACCAGCTTATACTGTGTGTCAAAGGAGAAAAATGGTGGTGGGACAGAGAGGTGCAAAAAAAATCAGTCAAAAGAAAATCAAAGCCATTAAAAGACTGGAAAGTATGCACAAACAACAGAGGAATGGTACAGGAGAAGAGAATAAAAAGATTATAGCAGGAAAGTAAGTATAACTATTGGAAGAGTGGTAGAGCAATTGAATGAAAGGCTAGGAACAAAGGAAGGAGAAGAGAATATCAATAATATTTCAACCTTGATTCCTTGAATAAAATGCAAAGACAGGATTTGGGGCAACTGGTAGTCACCAGAGATTGGGATGCAAATACACTGAGGAGAGAGAGAGAGAGAGAGAGAGAGAGAGAGAGAGAGAGAGAGAGAGAGAGAGAGAGAGAGAGAGAGAGAGGGGGGGGGGGGCCACAAATGGTGGAGGGGCCAGTGATGGAGATAAGGTATACAGAAGTGAAGGGGGCATTGAGTAAAATGAAGAATGGTAAAGCACAAGGTCCATCAGAGTTTTAAATTAAATTAGTCAGGCAATAGCTACAGAGGGAGGAAGAATGGATGGTGGATTCATTAAGAGAACTATGATAAGAGGAAATAATGCCTAAAGACTGAGTGAAGAGTCTAATGATACCTTTATCTAGGAAGAAAGATGACACTATTGAATGGGGGTAACTACAGGGGAATTTAAGCTAACAGACCATGGTTTGAAAGTTTTTAAAGGGTACTAGAAGAGAGATTGAGAGATTGTAAAGATTGGGAAACAGCAGTATAGATTCATAGGGAGAAGAGGACTGTGCATGCTATCTTTTAAGGAAGACAGTTACATAAAAAAAAAATAGGGGGAAACTAAAAGCTCTAATGTTCTTTTGTAGATTTAGAGAAAGCTTATGATAGAATACCAAGAGAAGTGATGATTTGGTGCTTAAGGAAGGGGAAAGTCTTAGAGAAGTTGGTTAGAATGGTAGAGATGGTGTTAAAAAAAAATGGACAAAAGTAATAATAGCTGTTGGTCCTGTTGGAGAATTAGAAAACTTTGAAGTAGTATTGGATTACACAATGGGTCAGCATTAAGCTCACTTTTATTTGTGCTGGTCTTAAATGTGTTAAGTGAAGAAATGAGAAGTTGTGCGAGTTGCTATATGCAGATGATTTAGTGATTACCACTGAAAATGAGGAAGACTTACTGAGAAGTGTTGTAGAGTGGCAAGAGACTTATACCTTACCTACTCTTACCTTCCTACTTATCTACTCATACCATCCTACTTATACCTTACCCACTCTTACCTTCCTACTTATCTACTCATACCATCCTACTTATACCTTACCCACTCTTACCTTCCTACTTATCTACTCATACCATCCTACTTATACCTTACCCACTCTTACCTTACCTACTCTTGCCTTACTGTACCTTACTTTACCTTACCTTACCATATCTATACCTGCCATTACCTACTCTTACCTTACCTTACCTTACCCTACCCTTCCCTTCCCTTCCCTTCCCTCCTGCTTACATCTTCCTAGTTACCTACTCTTACACTCCTACTTATACCTTATCTTACCTTACCTTAGCTAACCTACCCTTACCTTAGCTAACCTACCCTTACCTTAGCTAATCTACCCGTACCTTACCTTACCTTAATTAACCTACCCCTACCTTACCTTACCTTACCTTAATTAACCTACCCCTACCTTACCTTACCTTACCTACCCTACTCTACTCTTACCTTAGCTAACCTAACCTTACCTTAGCTAACCTAACCTAACCTTTCCTTACCTTACTTTGCCTTACCTTACTTTACCTACTCTACCCGTACCTTAGTTACCCTACCCTTATCTTACCTACTCTACCCTTACCTTAGCTACCCTACCCTTACCTTACCTAACCTTACCTTACCTAACCTTACCTTACCTTACCTTACCTTACCTACCATACAGTGTCATATTCGAGCTTTAACTTTGTGCAGTAAATAAATAATGAAAATAAGAGTTGCACCTTAGCCTTTTATTCCTTAAACTAAACAAGTTCCTCAAATTCCTACCTGGCCTTATGCAATCCCCAGCCTAAGGAGATCTACAGCTTTAGGCAAAGATAAATTCAAGAAAAGCTTCAGACTAACTTGAATAGGAAGCTAGGGCTTAACTGACAAAGGGTACCAACAGTTCTAACTTACCTTATACAGTGTTCAATTCAATTTTGTTAGGTTTATATGCTATGAAAATGTTGGTGAACTAGTTTATATAGTGAAGGTTGGTAACATTAGTTTAAGACTTACTAATCATGATTATGTTGCATTTACGAAATTTCTGCTTGGGGTAAAAAGTTAATATATATATATATATATATATATATATATATATATATATATATATATATATATATATATATATATATATATTTGTCACTATGCTGGAGGAAGGATCAGAAAAACGAAATTCTTGGACTAGCGCTTTCGTATTGTCATACCTCTTCAGGTCCAATTGATACAAAGTTAAGTACAGGATCAAAGTCACCTTTGCGACAGCAGCAAACAAGAAATAATACAATAACATAAAAAATTAGCACACAACTAGTTTAAAATTATAGATAGTTTAAAAATCAGTGAGTTTAAAAATTACAGTTAGTTTAAAAATGACAATTGTTTAAATACATTGTTTATAAGTAGTTCATCAAGTTTATACATTCCTGGGCTATTGTTGATCAATTTTACACGGTTTTTCTTTATGATGCATGATTCAATGATATTTCGTTTTGTTATGTCCTTACAATATAAAATTTCTTTTGCCCCTTTCCAATTAATAGTGTGATTATGGTTATTCATATGCTGAAACAAACTACTTGTTTGGTTTCCTGTTCGAACATTATATCTGTGTTGTTTTAGTCTCGTTTCAAGGTCTTTACCACTTTGTCCTACATATCTTTTATTGCATTGATTACATGGGATTTCATAAACACATCCATTGCTTTGTACAGGTGAATTTCTAATTAACATATCCTTTAAAGTACCATTTTTAAAAATAACATTAACATTAAAAACTTTCATTAATTTAGGAATTGTCAAGAAATTATTGTGGAAGGGTAAGATGAGAAGGTTTTGCATATTAAAATCAGTTTTAGAGTCAGTTTCATAAAAAGTTTTCTTTGCTTTATAGAAAGCTGTGTCGATAAAATTCTCCGGGTATTGTAAATTACCTGCAATTTCCCGGATCTTCCCAAGCTCAGCATCAAGGAATTGAGGGCAACTGACCCGCAGTGCCCTTAAAAACATAGATGAAAATACCATCATTTTTGTCCTAGGATGATGATTGGAGTAAAAATGAACGTATGAATCCACATTTGTCGGTTTTCTATAAACTGAGAATCTAAAACCTCTATCATTTCTTAAAATTAACACATCTAAAAATGCCAACCTATTGTCTACTTCTGTTTCAATTTTAAATTTTATAGTCGGTACTAAATTATTTATTGCTGTTAAAAACATGTTTTCATTTTTGTTGATGGGCCAAGCACAGAATATGTCGTCAACATACCTAACCCAAAGGATGCCAGTAGGTAGTATTCTTGGAAGGTACCTGGTTTCAAAAAATTCCATATATAAATTACTCAACAATGGTGACAGAGGGTTTCCCATTGCCATGCCAAATTTTTGTTCATAATATTTCTTTCCAAAGACAAATTTGCAACCCTTAATACATAGTTTTATTAATTTTATCATGGTGTTGGAATCAACAGAGAAAGTATATTTTTCAATTTCTTCCTCGAGAAATTCTAGTAATTCATCTACTGGCACCTTCGTGAATAGGGAGTTGACGTCAAAACTTATCATCTTAAAATCATAATTAAAATTGAACCTTCTCAACCTGCTAATAAAATCAATATTGTTCTCAACAGACACACCTGAAATATTTCCGAGCATAGGAGACAACTCTTTAACTAGCCACTTTGATAATCTATATGTACAGGAGCCCACAGAACTTATAATAGGTCTCACGGGATTATTTTGCTTATGCGTTTTAACAACTCCATACAGATATGGTAGAGTTGGACAAGTAGTTGTAAACCTGGGTAAGAGTTCTTCGAGTGAAACTACAACGCAAGTTTTTACGCAAGTGCATGGAGGAACAAGTTATTCCGAGGTCTCTGACAAATAGACGATTAAACCACTTGGCCACAACACCCTACGAAGAATATCATCGGCTTATCCTCGGAAAACATCTTGAACTGGCACAAATAGAGGAAAAGGCATCTTTTCAAGAACTAAGAAAACAGAAGACAATCATATTGAATATAATTCCAAATGACTGGGTAAATACCGTTTTCGATTTTTGTTACAACAAATTGCGATTAAAATGTGCTAAAATAAGTAGAAAACACAACAACAAAATGAACAGGTTAATACAACAAAGTAAGTGGACTACTAATGCTAGTGACAATTTTGTTTGCAATATCTCCAATAAACCGTTGGACAATACTACCTCAGCAGCTTTGGGATATGGGATAAACTTCTCTGTTAAACAAAACATTGATTGGACTGATATCGGCAATGCATTTTGTAAATTGGAAAAATATGGTAACATTTCATTAGAGGAAATTAATATATGTAAGGGTATAGTATACGGTCTCTCAAGTAATAGTTTGCCCGCAAATGTTCCATTAAGATTTTTGAACGCCTATAAAAAGCTAAAGAAAGATGAAGATTTATACATTACGAGAGCAGATAAATCTAATACTTTAGTCCTTATGAATCAGACAGACTATGATAGCAAAATGTTAGAACTACTCTCAGACAGAGAAACCTATGAAGAAACAAGAAATAACCCATTAGATAAAACCAACGCTTCATTCAACAGAAATATCAAAACTATTTTAAAAGATTATAAAGAACTCTTACCCAGGTTTACAACTACTTGTCCAACTCTACCATATCTGTATGGAGTTGTTAAAACGCATAAGCAAAATAATCCCGTGAGACCTATTATAAGTTCTGTGGGCTCCTGTACATATAGATTATCAAAGTGGCTAGTTAAAGAGTTGTCTCCTATGCTCGGAAATATTTCAGGTGTGTCTGTTGAGAACAATATTGATTTTATTAGCAGGTTGAGAAGGTTCAATTTTAATTATGATTTTAAGATGATAAGTTTTGACGTCAACTCCCTATTCACGAAGGTGTCAGTAGATGAATTACTAGAATTTCTCGAGGAAGAAATTGAAAAATATACTTTCTCTGTTGATTCCAACACCATGATAAAATTAATAAAACTATGTATTAAGGGTTGCAAATTTGTCTTTGGAAAGAAATATTATGAACAAAAATTTGGCATGGCAATGGGAAACCCTCTGTCACCATTGTTGAGTAATTTATATATGGAATTTTTTGAAACCAGGTACCTTCCAAGAATACTACCTACTGGCATCCTTTGGGTTAGGTATGTTGACGACATATTCTGTGCTTGGCCCATCAACAAAAATGAAAACATGTTTTTAACAGCAATAAATAATTTAGTACCGACTATAAAATTTAAAATTGAAACAGAAGTAGACAATAGGTTGGCATTTTTAGATGTGTTAATTTTAAGAAATGATAGAGGTTTTAGATTCTCAGTTTATAGAAAACCGACAAATGTGGATTCATACGTTCATTTTTACTCCAATCATCATCCTAGGACAAAAATGATGGTATTTTCATCTATGTTTTTAAGGGCACTGCGGGTCAGTTGCCCTCAATTCCTTGATGCTGAGCTTGGGAAGATCCGGGAAATTGCAGGTAATTTACAATACCCGGAGAATTTTATCGACACAGCTTTCTATAAAGCAAAGAAAACTTTTTATGAAACTGACTCTAAAACTGATTTTAATATGCAAAACCTTCTCATCTTACCCTTCCACAATAATTTCTTGACAATTCCTAAATTAATGAAAGTTTTTAATGTTAATGTTATTTTTAAAAATGGTACTTTAAAGGATATGTTAATTAGAAATTCACCTGTACAAAGCAATGGATGTGTTTATGAAATCCCATGTAATCAATGCAATAAAAGATATGTAGGACAAAGTGGTAAAGACCTTGAAACGAGACTAAAACAACACAGATATAATGTTCGAACAGGAAACCAAACAAGTAGTTTGTTTCAGCATATGAATAACCATAATCACACTATTAATTGGAAAGGGGCAAAAGAAATTTTATATTGTAAGGACATAACAAAACGAAATATCATTGAATCATGCATCATAAAGAAAAACCGTGTAAAATTGATCAACAATAGCCCAGGAATGTATAAACTTGATGAACTACTTATAAACAATGTATTTAAACAATTGTCATTTTTAAACTAACTGTAATTTTTAAACTCACTGATTTTTAAACTATCTATAATTTTAAACTAGTTGTGTGCTAATTTTTTATGTTATTGTATTATTTCTTGTTTGCTGCTGTCGCAAAGGTGACTTTGATCCTGTACTTAACTTTGTATCAATTGGACCTGAAGAGGTATGACAATACGAAAGCGCTAGTCCAAGAATTTCGTTTTTCTGATCCTTCCTCCAGCATAGTGACAAATTTATACATCGCATACCTCAGCGATAGATCGTCAACATATATATATATATATATATATATATATATATATATATATATATATATATATATATATTATTTTGTGTAACTGTTGATTACTGATTCTGGTACTGGCTTTGGTGGTGTGGAGTGAAATAGATTGAAAAAATATTGATACTGTCAACTTAAACAGTTTGCTCAAGTTTATACAGTATGTAGTAAAAGGGTTAAAGAATGCCAAGTTACTTTAAAATTATGGTAAATAAAAATTTACCATAAGACTTGGTTTTGTACAGGATTTTTGTCTGGTTTTGTATTAATCAATAGAAATGTGAACAGCAATACCATTTGCCATTTCCAAAGTTTAATACTGATGTTTGGGTCTGTGATGGTGTCTTATCGCTCAGCGGTATTCATGACTAACGTAGTGATTACCTAACGATTAGACCCTATAGCTCAAACTAAATCTTTTATGAATAAATTTCCACATGTTTCCCCACTTTATATCATGCCAAGAAACATCTGAGTTTTAGCAAAAATCTTTTCCATACAAGTTTTCCCAACAACAGGGATTCATCCCTTGAGCTGAGTTATGCCTGGCTAGATGGAAGTCATGAGTCATGACTTTCAAGTTAATTATTGGTCTTATAGCCATGCAATAAAGGTATATATTAAAAGAACTTTCATGGAAATGTATATGATAGAATGAATTATTAAAGATTCTGTAGAGAGTAGGATTCCCCTGCAGTATAGTACCTAGAAATCAGTCCTTGAAGTAAAGTATAGAGGTTAGGAAAAAACTGCTCAGTGAATCATTTCCTTTAGGCAGGACTGTATCCCCCATAACCTTGACTAGATAAGACAAACGTTGATTAAATGTAGGTCTCATTGTTGTAAGTTACAGAAAATTATTGCCAAGACAAGTTCCCTTTTGCAGGGCCCATCATTGACATTCAAGTGAATAAATCAAAGTTTGATAGGAGAAAATATATCAGGAAGACCTTTGTCTAGTGCGTAGATATATGGTGGCATAGAGCAGACGAAAGAATTCTTGGGGATTAATTAAGGAATATTAATAGTCTTGAACCTAAGAAAAATATATTTTCAATATTAAACTTAGCCGGTGATCATATAAGCTGCAACTCTGTTGCTCGACAGAAAAACCTACAGTCAAAATACGCCAGCGATCGCTATGCAGGTGGGGGTGTACATCAACAGCGCCATCTGTCGAGCAGGTACTTAGTACTCCAAGTAAACAAAGAACCAATTTTCTCTCTGTCGGGCTTCCGGCAAGACCTACTAATACGCTGTTACTAACTGGATTTGTTTTCACAACTATTTGGTGAAGTACACTATTCTAGTTTTGAGCTTTCGCTATGCAGGTGTTTTATCTTCATCTCAAAACTTGAACTCGTTTTGGATAGATTTAATTATGGTGACAAAGAGAGTATGGACTCTCTTTCACTTTTAAATGGCCGACCCTTCCCTTAGACGGAAGTGTGTTTAGGTTTTTAGTAATTTTGCTTAACACGTTATAGATCTATATATTTTATATCTCTCCGCCTTTATTAGGCCTCTTCGATTAACTTTCCATTTATTATAAACATATAAAAATAAATTTTTATGTTTTGTTTATATGCGACCTTTCCTGATAGTAGGCGGTCCTTTCTTGGAACCGAAGTTAATCAACGTTGAGCCCGTTATATCGTATTTAGCCTTTAAAGAATTTAAAACTTTTTAAATTTAATGTTTTATGAAAGAATTTCTTTGATAGTCTTCGTACTGTTTTCAAAGATGAACTAACGTTTAGTTTTTTAGACTACGCAGTTGTTGACGTTCAGGACGTTCAACATGCGCTCTATCGTTACGATAGAGAGAGAGTGTATCACGGTTTCACTTTGCAGTAAGAGTAAATCGAGTCTGACGTTTCGTTCATTCTTTCTTAGCTTAAATGTTTTAAATTCTAATTTAAAGGAACTTTTTATTTGGAAAACCTTTCAGTTTTTTCCTTTAGTCAAATAACATGTTTTTTTTTGACGATATATAATTGGGCTCTTCTCTTAGGTGCGAAATCAAGAGAGAAAGAGAGGGAGAGAGAGGAGAGAAAACGTTCCGTTCAAGCGGGTAACGTTTTTCTCGTGTTACTCTCCTCCCTAGTCGCTGTACGGGGAAGAAGGTAAAACGTTTCTAGGGTTTTATTCTTGTCCCCAGGCTATGTGCGGTGAGAGATTGTAAACGTAGTTTATTTGAACTAGTGTTTAGTCTCTTTCCCAGCCACTGAATTTTTTATCCTTATATTTGTTTTCTGTTTTTTGCAAGTATTAATGAGCTGCATTATACGACTGATTTCGCAATTACTACCTTTTAATGAAGGGTAGAATTGCGTGTTTCAGGTAGAAATCAGTAAAAGTTTCGATTTCAGTGAAATAAGTGCAAAACAGAAAATCGAAGTGATATAAGTGATATGCGCAAAGTGTTACAGTGTTGCGTCCGAGGGTTCGTCTGTTCATGCCTGTCGTTCACCTAGTCCGGGACCTCTTGCAAGCTCCCAAGCCCAGGGGAGAAGTAATGTCGAACGACTTATGGGTTCGTCAGGCCTTGATCAACGAACAGACGTTTCCCTCCGTGGTTTCGGGCGTATCTACCCAAGATCGCCCCACCCACACAAAGACGAGAGAGCCCATTTATTTCTCGTCTGCGGAAGAGGTTTCTCGTAAGAAACCATGGACCAAGGTCTCGCAGCTTATTAAGCGCAAGTCGGTCCCTTCCGAGCAAGTCCAACGGCCCAGTTGTAGCCACTGGGTCAGTTCGGACTCGCTGCAGTCTTCCGACGACTGCTCACCTCCTAAGAGAGGCAAAGTGGTACCGCATCAGGCAGTCACACCGTCTGTTGCCGCACCTGCTCCTGTAGACCCTAGTGGTCTTTGCTGCAGACCATGTAGTCTCAGTTAACGTCATTGATGCGGGACTTTCGTGCGGAGAAGGTTGACACTGCACCAACCTCTAGCCTACAACCAACACGGTTGTGCGTCCAGTGGACGCTGAGGCGACCTTCTACCGCACTCCAGCTGAGAGTCCCGCCACCCATGCGTTCCAGTGTACCCTGCCAGCCGCATGTTGACGTTCAGTAACGCACGGAACCTTCCGTTGACGTTCGCGAGGTACAACAACAGTCTAAGTTGTTTTGTTTTGACGCGGTGCGTCAACCTCCGCATTCTAGAGTTGTTTTGACTGCTCAGTATAGACAGTCAAAGCAGTCTCGAGTCAACACTGTATGTCCTCACGCACCTGTTGTGGTTGACAGTTCAGTTGTTGACAGTTCACAGACTGTCAAGCAGTTACATGACGTTGCCTTCTGGTCTGCTACTAATGCACCAGTGCTGTATGTCCTCACGCACCTGTTGTGGTTGACAGTTCAGTTGTTGACAGTTCACAGACTGTCAAGCAGTTACATGACGTTGCCTTCTGGTCTGCTACTAATGCACCAGTGAGAGACTCACTGAGATAACCTAGCTTTTATCGGACAAGGTTCCTGTAGATGAGAAAGTGCTGTTCTCCCTCCTACTGATATTCCCTTGAGGACTCTGTCATTTGGAGAGGAGCCTTAAGCTGCTTAGCCTCCTATGAACTTTAATTAAATCATGATGATTTTTTAAGGATCTTCGTCCGGATCTTGTAACTGCTGCTCCTCGTTCGCCTAAACGTCAGAACTTACACTAGGCCTAGCTACTTCGAAGCCGTTGTTTTTAAGCTAGTGCTCTCTCGCTCTCCTAGAGAGCGTTACGTTGGCTAGGCGACTGGTTTTTGCACCAGGAGGAGTTTTAGGGATACAGCCTTTGATTTCCCTTCTTTAAACTGGCTTATAGAGCGAGAGTCTGATAGGACACGAGAGAAGTTCTCGGCTTGGGAGTTCATGCCTCTGCCCAGATAGACTTCTCAATTCTGGTAGACTCGCCCTGGCGCCTAGCCAGGAGACGCTCCAAGTTGTTTACAGGTCATCTTCTCAACTTTTGTCGAGCCTTTGAAGTTTTGCTGTACTATTATGTCACACTCAAGGCTTTCAGGGATGGTAAATGGTTCCGCCTCAGTCGCTAACCCCGTCTGTTGCCACACCTGCTCCCGTAGACCCTAAATGGGCTTTGCTGCAAGACATGCAGTCCAAGCTTGCGTCCTTGATAGAGGACTTAAATGCGGAGAAGAACCTTCTTGCCAACAACCTTCCAACCGGTTGGTTGTGCGCCCTGTTGACGCTGAGGTAACCTACTCGCGTCTGCCAGTTGAGGTGGTTCCTCCTTCTGGCCAACAACCTTCCAACCGGTCGGTTGTGCGCCCTGTTGACGCTGAGGTAACCTACTCGCGTCTGCCAGTTGAGGTGGTTCCTCCACCGATGCGACCCAGTGTGGATTGCCAGTCGCACGTTGACGTTAAGCGACGCTCGGAGGTGGTTGTTGACGTTCAGGACGTTCAACAACCAGCAGAGGTGACTTGTTGTGACGCAGGACGTTCAACAACCAGCAGAGGTGACTTGTTGTGACGCAGTGCGTCAACCTCAGCAACCCGGTAGGGTGTTGACTGCACAACCCAGACAGTCTAGACAGTTTCGGGTTGACGCTGTACTTCCTCGCGCACCCATGGTTGTTGACAGTTCACAGACTGTGCAGCAGTGCCCTGATATTGCGTCCGGCTCCGTCACGCATCAACCAGTGCGACCGGATTCAGCGAGTCAGACGTTGCCCACTCCGTTGCCGTTTCCTCATCAGTTTCGGATGAGGAACCCTCTGATGAGGACGTTGCTGAACAAGACGATCAGCCCCCAGCCCTGCTATCCATCCAGAAGATGCTGAAGAAGGAACGCTGCCCAGTCAGGCTGTGGATGAGTCTGGTAGGGACACTGTCATCCGTGGATCAATTTGTGTCACTAGGAAGACTACACCTCCGTCCTCTTCTATACCATCTAGCTTTTCACTGGAAAAAGGACAAGACGCTAGAAGCGGTCTCGATCCCGGTTTCCGGAAAGATAAAGTCTTGTCTGACTTGGTGAAAGGACTATATCAACCTTAGAGAGGGTCTTCCCCTGACTGTTCAGACTCCCAACCACGTTCTCTTCTCGGACGCATCGGACGTAGACTGGGGTGCGACATTAGACGGTAGGGAATGCTCGGGAATATGGAACTCGAGTCAAAGGACAATGCATTTCAACTGCTAGGAGCTACTGGCAGTACGTCTGACCTGGAAAAGCTTCAGGTCTCTCCTTCAAGGCAAAGTGGTGGAGGTGAACTCGGACAACACCACGGCTTTGGCGTACATCTCCAAGCAAGGAGGGACCTACTCTCTGACATTGTACGAGATCGCAAGGGACCTCCTCACCTGGTCAAAAGGTCTAGACATATCACTAGTAACGAGGTTCATCCAAGGCAACTTGAATGTCATGGCAGATTGTCTCAGTCGGAAGGGACAAATAATTCCAACAGAATGGACCCTCCACAAGGATGTATGCAAGAGACTTTGGGCCACCTGGGGCCAGCCAACCATAGATCTCTTCGCAACCTCGATGACCAAGAGGCTCCCAATTTTTTGCTCACCAATCCCGGACCCAGCAGCAGTTCATATAGATGCCTTTCTTCTAGATTGGTCACATCTAGAGCTATATGCATTCCCTCCATTCAAGATTGTCAACAAGGTACTGCAGAAGTTCGCCTCTCACGAAGGGACAAGGTTGACGCTAGTTGCTTCCCTCTGGCTCGCGAGAGAAGGGCTCACCGAGGTACTTCGATGGCCAGTAGACGTTCCCAGAACACTTCCCCTAAGGGTGGACCTTCTACGTCAGCCACGCGTAAAGAAGGTACACCAAGGCCTCCACGCTCTTCGTCTGACTGCCTTCAGACTATCGAAAGACTCTCGAGAGCTAGAGGCTTTTCGAAGGAGGCAGCCAGAGCGATTGCTAGAGCAAGGAGAACATCCACCCTTAGAGTCTACCAATCGAAGTGGGAAATCTTCCGAAACTGGTGCAAGTCAGTATCCGTATCCTCGACCAGTACCTCTGTAACTCAAATAGCTGACTTTCTCTTATATCTGAGGAAAGAACGATCTCTTTCAGCTCCCACTATCAAGGGTTACAGAAGCATGTTGGCATCAGTCTTCCGTCACAGAGGCTTAGATCTTTCCAACAATAAAGATCTACAGGACCTCCTTAAGTCTTTTGAGACCACGAAGGAGCGTCGTTTGGTTACACCTGGTTGGAATTTAGACGTGGTACTAAGATTCCTTATGTCAGACAGGTTCGAACCGCTACAATCAGCCTCCCTGAAAGATCTCACCTTAAAGACTCTTTTCCTGATATGCTTAGCCACAGCTAAAAGAGTCAGTGAGATTCATGCCTTCAGCAAGAACATCGGATTCTCATCCGAAATGGCTACATGTTCTACAACTTGGTTTTCTAGCCAAACACGAGCTGCCTTCTCGGCCTTGACCAATATCGTTCGATATTCCAAACTTATCGTATGGTTGGAAATGAACTAGAAAGAGTCTTATGTCCTGTAAGAGCTCTTAAGTTCTATTTAAAAACCTTTACGAGGCCCGTCTGAAGCTTTATGGTGTTCAGTTAAGAATCCATCTTTGCCTATGTCAAAGAATGCTTTATCCTATTTTATCAGACTGTTAATACGAGAAGCTCATTCCCATCTGAATGAGGAAGACCAAGCTTTGCTGAAGGTAAGGACACACGAAGTTAGAGCTGTCGCAACTTCCGTGGCCTTTAAACAAAATAGATCTCTGCAAAGTATAATCGACGCAACCTATTGGAAAAGCAAATCAGTGTTCGCGTCTTTTTATCTTAAGAATGTCCAGTCTCTTTACGAGAACTGCTACACTCTGGGACCATTCGTAGCAACGAGTGCAGTAGTGGATGAGGGCTCAACCACTACAATTCCCTAATTCCATAACCTTTTTAATCTTTCTCTTGAAATGTTTTATTATTGTTTTTGGGTTGTACGGAAGGCTAAGAAGCCTTTCGCATCCTACTTGATTTGGCGGGTGGTCAAAGTCATTTCTTGAGAAGCGCCTAGATTAGAGGTTTTGATGAGGTCCTGTTGTATGGGTTGCAACCCTTGATACTTCAGATCCTAGGGGTCGCTCAGCATCCTAAGAGGATCGCGAGGCTCCGTAAGGAAGACGTACTTAAAAAGGCAGAGTAATTGTTCAAGTCGACTTCCTTACCAGGTACTTATTTATTTTATGTTTGTTATTTTGAATAACTGCTAAAATGAAATACAAAATACTTAGCTCATAATAAAGTAAACATGTAATGCTGGTCTCTACCCACCCCCCTGGGTGTGAATCAGCTTATATGATCACCGGCTAAGTTTAATATTGAAAAATGTTATTTTTATTAATAAAATAAATTTTTGAATATACTTACCCGGTGATCATATATTAAAGGACCCTCCCTTCCTCCCCAATAGAGACCCAGTGGACCGAGGAGAAAATTGGTTCTTTGTTTACTTGGAGTACTAAGTACCTGCTCGACAGATGGCGCTGTTGATGTACACCCCCACCTGCATAGCGATCGCTGGCGTATTTTGACCTTAGGTTTTTCTGTCGAGCAACAGAGTTGCAGCTTATATGATCACCGGGTAAGTATATTCAAAAATTTATTTTATTAATAAAAATAACATAATTCGAAACTCGCGCCAACCGCCAGTTGGATAGCCAGGTGTACCACCCCTGCACCCTAGCGAGGTACCTGGGAACCATTCCAGTGACCCTCATATATTCCCTGCCGTCGCTACTGGCGACACGTGAATTCTACTCCGTCATTACTGATCGTTTTTTTGGTGAAGTACAAATCTTTGGTTATTGACTCCCGCTTGTTTTTGATCTCGCTTTGGATATTTCTTTCTTGATTTTGTTTGGATTAGCTGATTTTTGACCTTTGCTTGTCTGAATTCTCTTAAATTTTTCAAAATGGCCACCCCCCCATAACTTTTAGGTTTTGTGTGACTAGTGGGTGTAAGACCTGTATGGCTAAAGCCTCTCATGACCCCCATTCTCTCTGTGTTGCATGTAGGGGTAAAGAGTGTGATTTAGGTGATCGCTGTGACGAATGTGTTTTGCTTTCAGAGCATGAATGGATTGAGTTTGATAGATACAGACATAAACTCAAAAGGGATAGATTGAGGCGTAGTTCTTCTCTCTCATCTAGAGATATTTCCTCCTCCCATGTCATTAATCCTATTCCTTCACCTGTAGTGGTAGATCCTGATCCCACTATTGCAATTGCTAATGAACCTTCAATAAAAGATATGTTAGTGGGGATTCAAGCTCTCGGCGCTAAAGTTGAATCTTTGGCTGCGGACAGGACACAGTTGATATCCGATGTGCGTCTATTAAAAGGTGAAGGTGCAAGTGTAAGTGCAGTGAAGTTGAGTGCAGTGGAGGGTGCGCCTGCTCGTGTCTGTCGTCCTCCTAGTCCTAGACCTCTTCCAAGCTCCCCAACCCCTGGGAGAAGGAATATCGAAAGGCGAAAGGAGACGAGAGGCTTTATCAAACGAGCAGACGTCCCCTCGAATGTACCTGTGGGCGCCTCCCAGGACGTTCGCCCTCACCATCGGAAAGGTGAGGTTAAGTGTTTTTCGTCGTCTTCGGATGACCCCTTGCCTAAAAGAGGCTGGAAGCTCGCTTTCAGACCTCTTAAGAGGTCCTATGATACGGCCTATCGACGTCCTGCTAGTTCAAAACCTGGATGCAGTCACTGGGATTCTCCAGAGCCTTTTGAAAGCCCCCCGACCAAACGTCCTTTTAGAACGCTGGACGTTTCCAAGGATCCTTCTGTGCACTCAGGACCAGGCTTTACCTCTTTCCAAGCTCCCAAGTAGCCTTCAGACTGGATTTCGCCTTCTAGGCACTCTGTTCGGTTTAGCGGTGAGGAGAACGTTATGACTTCATCACCATTTTCACAACGTTCGGATCCTAACTTTGTAATTCTTCAAGACATGCAAAGCAGGCTCTCATCCTTTATGCAATCATACCAGCGCAGCGACAAATCTCATATCAGCGGTCGTGATCGGAGCAGCGAACCAGGACGTGTTTCCGAGCGCCCTCGTAATCGGGGATTGAAGCTTCCTGCTAGCTGCTACGAACGGCCTTTAGGAAGAGATCGTGATCGTTCTCCTAAGTCCGCAGTCCTCGGTTCTTTTATTGAACGCGATCGAGACTGTGTGCCCGTGCATTCTTCTAAGAAAGACGTCGGACGTCCTGTTAAACAGGTTATTGAACGTCCTTGCGAACGGGTTACCGATCGTCCTGTTATTCAGCCTTATGTTAGTTCTTTGGATAATTCTTTTGAACGTCCTTCGACTCAGGCTTCTGGACTTCCTACTGAACTGGCTGCCGATCCTCCTTCGGTTCAGGCTGCCGAACGTCCTTGCAAACAGGCTACCGAACGTCCTTTTAAACAGGTTGCCAAACGTCCTATCATTCAGGAAGTTTCTCTCTCCGCCAATTATTTTAGTGAGCGCCCTTCAGGTCGCGTTTCCGGGAAGATTACACTTGAACGAGTCGCTGAAAAACAAGCGGTTCGTAGTACCGATCGCTTGTCAGCAGTTGACGGCAAGCGTGTTTCTGAATATGATCCTGAACGTCCTATCCCTTGTCATATTTCGGATGTTAGTTTGGATTACGGTGAGGAGGCTTATTCTTTTCAAGACATCGATGTGGTTCATGTACAGGATCTTCTCGTCTCCAATCGAGCTGATCACGAGCGTTCAGATGAGCCGCACGCGACTCTGCCGCCTGTTACTGTTTGCAATGAGCCTATTTCTATTGCGGTTGGCACTCAGGATTTTTCTGAAATTGATACCGCTCTTAATCCTACTGCTCCCGGAGGAACGTCGCTAGAGAAGGAAGTATAATCCAAGCTTTCTCCTTTGGAGTTTGATGACGTTTCAGAAGACGAGGACTCTGTTTCTTTCCGTCACTCTGCCGATCTTAAAAAACTTAATGAGAGTTTTTACGGAAGAGTTTAAGGACTTTTTTGTGCCTATAGCTCCGCGTTCGCCCCCGTCTTGAGTTTACTCTAGGCAAAGCCTCTAAGAAAGCCCGCTTTACTAAGAGGGTACTGTCGCGTTCGTCCAAGAGAGCTCTTAAATTAATGGGTGACTGGTTACAGTCTAAGAAGGCCTTAGGAAAGACGTCTTTTTCCTTTCCTCCAGCTAGACTGGCTTCGAGGTCGAGCATCTGGTACGAGACGGGAGAAGTTCTCGGCTTGGGGATTCCTGCCTCTGCCCAGGGAGATTTCTCAAGCCTCGTAGACGCTCCTCGTCGGTCGGCCATGAGAAACACCAAAATTTTTTGGTCTACTTCAGAAATGGACCACCTTCTCAAAGGAATTTTTCGAGCCTTTGAAGTTTTTAACTTCCTAGACTGGACACTTGGGGCCTTGGGTAAAAAAGTTGAGACTTTTAAAGAGGGGGATACCTCTGCCCTGGTCCATATGATGTTGTGCATGGACAAAGACTTGAGGGATGGCTCTAATGAACTGGCAGCTCTTTTTTCCGCAGGTATCCTTAAGAAAAGAGATCAACTTTGCTCTTTTCTTTCGCCGGGGGTGACTCCCTTCCAGAAGTTCGAACTTTTATATGCACCTCTTTCTCCATTACTGTTTCCGCAAGAACTTATCAGGGAGATCTCTTCAGCTTTAGCTCAGAAGGCTACTCAGGATCTTGTCTCCAAGACTGCTAGAAAGGCTTTGCCTCCCTCTTTTACCAGCCGCAAGCCTAAGGAAGATACTTTTCCCAAGTTTTCCCAGCCCTTTCGAGGAAGATCTTCCAGCAGGAGTAGCTCCAGACCTGATGCTAGAAGGAGTAAGAGAAGAGGTTTCAGAGCAGGGCGAAACAGAGTCTGACTGCTTTCGCCTTCAGGCAGTGGGTGCCAGACTAATCAAATTCTGGCAAGCGTGGGAGAAGAGAGGGGCAGATATCTCTGTACGAGACGTCAAAGAATCTCCTGATGTGGGCAAGAGAGAGGAACGTTATACTTCTCACGCGATTCATTCAAGGGGAGAAAAACGTTATGGCAGACAGTCTCAGCAGACGGAATCAGATCCTTCCAACAGAGCGGACCCTCAACCTTCATGTGTGCAAGAGCCTGTGGCGTCTTTGGGGTCGCCCTTGCATAGACCTTTTCGCAACCTCAAAGACGGAGAGGTTAGAGGCGTATTGCTCCCCTGTTCTGGATCCAGAAGCAGTCCACATAGACGCTTTTCTATTGGACTGGTCCAATCTAGATCTCTACGCCTTCCCGCCTTACAAGATCCTGTACAGAGTAATACAGAAATTTGTGACATCCAAAGGAACCAGGATGACCCTAGTGGCTCCCTATTGGCCGTCAAGAGAATGGTTCACAGAGGTACTGGAATGGGTGATAGACACCCAAAGAATTCTTCCTCTAAGAGCAGATCTACTCAGACAACCCCACTTGGAAAGATTGCATCAAAATCTCTACGCTCTTCAGCTGACTGCCTTCAGACTATCGAGAGACTCGCTAGATCTAGAGGCTTTTCGAAGGAGGCAGCTCAAGCTATTGCGAGAGCAAGAAGGACTTCAACCATCAAGGTCTATCAATCTAAGTGGAAGGTTTTCAGAGAGTGGTGTAGAGTCAACTCTCTTTCCTCATCCAGTACCTCTGTAGCTCAAATTGCAGATTTCCTGCTATATCTTCGAAGGAAGTGCAATTTCTCCTCTTCTACTATTAAAGGCTATAGGAGTATGTTAGCTACTGTGTTTAGGCATAAAAACCTTGACCTCTCTGGCAATAAGGATCTGCAAGAGCTTCTCAAGTCTTTCGAGACTTCAAAACGATGGAACCAAGATTCTCCAGCCTGGAATCTGGATATTGTTTTGAAGTATCTCATGAGCGACAGGTTTGAGCCGCTGGGTTCAACTGCCTTGAAAGACCTCACTATGAAGACTTTATTTTTGGTCAGTCTTGCGACAGCCAAAAGAGTGAGCGAGATTCATGCGTTTAGCAAAAACGTTAGATTTCGTAATGGTAAAGCTGTCTGTTCCTTGCAATTAGGCTTTCTTGCCAAAAATGAACGCCCTTCTCAGCCTTGGCCCAAAGCATTCGAGATTCCAAATCTTGCGGATCTGGTTGGAGATGAGGTAGAAAGAGTCTTATGCCCAGTTAGAGCTCTAAGATGCTACTTGGAGAGAACAAAAGACTTACGAGGCAAGTCTGAATCGTTGTGGTGTTCAGTCAAGAAGGCCTCTTTACAGATGTCTAAAAATGCCTTGTCATATTTTGTCAGGCTTTTGATTAAGGAAGCTCATATTCATTGTAATGAATTAGACCTTGGACTTTTAAAGGTCAAGTCTCATGAAGTCAGAGCTGTGGCAACGTCGGCAGTATTCAGGCAGAACAGATCTCTACAAAGCATAATGGACACGACCTTCTGGAGGAGCAAATCCGTGTTCGCGTCATATTTGAAAGGTGTTCAGACTTGTTATGAGGACTGTTTCACTCTGGGTCCATTCGTAGCAGCGAGTGCAATAGTGGGTGAAGGATCCACCACTATGTTCCCATAATCCCAATAGCCTTTTCTTCTCTTGGTACTTTTAATTGTTTTTTATGGTTGTTTGTGGAGATTGTGTCAGTCTTCCACAATCATTGATTTTGTCAGGTGGTCATGTTTGTTCCTTGAGAGCACCCGGAATTGGTTATTGGAGGAGGTTCTGTCATGATGAAGTTTTGACACCGGTTTGACAGTCCCTTCGAGATCTTCAGCCCCCTGGGAGGATCGCTGGATCTCATAGCAGACATAATGAGGCAGGGTATCATTGAAGTCAGCTTCCTTATCAGGTACGAACCCTTAAGTTTTGTTTTAATTAACTCTTAAGTAGAATTCCAGATATGCTAGCTGTCTCTAATAACCCTCCACCAAAGGTGGTAATCAGCTATATATATAACTACCGGGAAAGTCTTGTGTTTAAAAATGATATTTTCATTAATAAAATAAATTTTTGAACATACTTACCCGGTAGTTATATATAATTTTAGTCCCACCCTCCTCCCCTCTAGGAGACTAGAGGCATGGAATATATGAGGGTCACTGGAATGGTTCCCAGGTACCTCGCTAGGGTGCAGGGGTGGTACACCTGGCTATCCAACTGGCGGTTGGCGCGAGTTTCGAATTTTCTGCCGTTGACGTCGGGGACGTAAGCTATATGTATAACTACTGGGTAAGTATGTTCAAAAATTTATTTTATTAATGAAAATATCATTTTTATCAAGGTGGATTGGGTAATTTAAAATAGACTCTGAACATTGAGAGGCTGTGATCTGATATGGAAATATGTTCTCCGTTGGGGAGTAAAACAGTAATGTTTTAACTAGTACCCTCTCTATATAGGCCTATGTTCATTCACCAGGTAAAAGTGTAAAAGTATCTTTAATGTAATTTTTTTCTTTTATAACAAATAATTGGTTCATTGACTTATAGTTATATAAATATATTAATTTAACAGACGAAGAGGCAAGAACAGATCCACAACTTCATGCTGGAAGCAACTACTTTATACCCTCAACTAACAGTGGACTCCAATCAATAATCCACATGGCTAGAGAAAGACCAGTCTTCGACCTCCTAGCCTTGGGTAAGGAACAATTCAAATATGTTACATGGGCCAATATTTTAATTATAGGTTATTCCTACGTGGATACAAACTTCTCAGTCATTTAAATGGTTACTCCTAGTTTCATTTGCTACGACCAGCCTACAAAAAAATAAAAAGGGTTTATCATGATAGGTTGCTAGGCAACTCCACTGCATGGCAGTGGTATGGCTTGAGTCACTTATCTTCTGGTCGTCATGTTAAATAAGAGGAAGCATCCCCTCTTCTCTTCTACGATCATGACTACTTCCACACTGGATTACCCTTATAATACTTAGTGCGTAGTGTCTTTTTCTATATGATTGTCACTTGTGCTTTCATTATCTGTTCCTTAATGAGTGTGCTTTATGATGGCTAGTACATCTACCCTCATGCGATCATGCCCTGGCCTTGATGGGCGCCCATGTACCTTCATGAGTCATGTTGACGTGGATCTGCATCCTTTCTGTCTTCAGGACGTGGCAAAAGATGTTCTGTGGAAACTCCTTGTGAGTTTTGTAGGGAGTTGCCGTCTTCCCAGTGGGAGAGATATCGATCTCCATGCAAGGACCGAGCTAAGAGAGATGGTTCTCCTTCCTCGTCTTCTTTCAGCAAGGGCAAGATACGTAAACTTGTTTCTGCATCAAAAGTTATCCCCCATCCTGCTCCTTCGTGTCTGGAGCCTCCTGAGGCCCCTGTCACAGAGGACGATGGCCATGATTTGATCATTGATGACCATAATTTTGTTAATGTTATGTCACCAAGTGTTGAGAATGTGTCTAGTGATCCCGAGTCGATGCTTATGACAGATCCTTTGGCTATGGCCGCTGCACTCCCTGAGCTGGATCCAATACCAGTATCCTTGGTCCCTGATTACTATGTAATACATAGATCTCCCTAGCCTCCCACTTGTGTTTTGAGGGGTGAGCTCTATATGGCTAATTTTATTGGGATGACTTTTTGCTCTTGAAAATATCGCCAATCAGAGCATTGAGCCTTAGAGTCGAGACTGCCATTTCTCCTCATATAGGAGCTGCCCAGTTGGAGGATCCCTTTTGTCATTTTCCACCTCACCGCTTACATGGGCATCATCTCAGCTGATGTAGCCCCCTCAAAGTCCTGATGTCTGGTTCAGAAGCATCATATTTTATTAAAATCATGAGCTTAATACGTCCTTTGGATGGCCTTGATGAGCCTCTTCACTCTCAATCTGCTATTAGGTGGTGCGTGATTGATACTATTTTTACTCAGTCTCAAAGTCCTAAGCATAAGTTTAATGTGGCCCTCTCCAATCAGACTAAAGACACACTGGACTTCTTCAGTACCCAAGTCTCAACCTCAGAGAACTCACTGAAAGCTAGCATGCCCTCTACGTTTCCTCTCTTAGCCTTCTCATGCTAGAGGAGGTTTTATATTCACTTTGATGTGTTTCTGAGCCTGTTTCCTGTTGATCCTGACATCGCCAACTTGGTACCAACTGTATAAATGGCAAATTACCTAACCTCTCCTTCATTTTTTATAGGGCCCAAAATGCTGAACATGGAGGTAGCAGCTATGTGCACCATTCAGACCTGTTACTGGCTGGACCAGTGGTCAGGAGCTGTTTCACGCTTTGTGGTCAAGGAAAATCTGCCGGACAAGAATGCCCTGAACCAGTTTGAAGACCTTTTGAGGTCAGGAGCCAAGGCTCTAGAGTTTTTGCTGAACCAAATTCTCTTCCTTTGGGCCAACTGGATCTTTAAAAGACACGACGCCATTTTAGTAAGGTGTTCGAAGCAGTTGACCCGTAGGGACATGCTCTGCGTAAGGAACTCCAATCTGGTGAGACCCTATCGCTTTTCCCTCCATCAAACGTAGCCATGGTCATAGAAAAGGCTGAAAGATTTGGCCAAGCTTCTCTTATGAGGAGAGCAGTGGCACCAAGGATGGTCGTCTTCAACAACCTGACGGGAGGTTGGAGACCCGTCATAGACTTGTCCTCTTTGAATCTGTTGGTTTTACAGACAAGATTGAAAATGAAGACTCCGGCTACCATTCTTCAGGCCATCAGGAAGAACGACATCCTTCGACCATAGACCTAAAGGCTGTTTATTTTCAGGTCCCCATCCATCCTGCCTCAAGGAAGTACCTATGGTTTCCCGTTCGAGGCAGTATCTTTCAATTCAGGGATGCTTCGGCTTGTCATCAGCCCCTCAGGTCTTTACCAGAATCTTTGCGCTTATCTCAGGATGGGCTCATGCCATGGGCATCAGCCTTTTGAGGTATTAAGACAATTGGCTTCTCCTAGCAGTCCTGAACCCTGCTTATAAAACACACGAATCTCCTTCAACTAAATCTAGAGAAGTCCAGTCTCATACCCCTAACGGTCCATCATATACCTAGGCATGGATATTGACTTTGTCCAGGCCAGAGCATTTCCATCAGCCGACAGGGTAATGGGATCCTGGAAGTAAGCAGAAACCTTTCTGCAAAGGAAATCACTTCCTGGTCTTGGCAAAAGCTCCTGGGACACCTCTCCTTGTTGGAGAAGCTAGTCCCCTTCAGGAGAATGCATGTTTGCATGGTGTAGTGGGCTCTGAAGAGCCATTGGTCTCTGAAGAGCCAGTGGTCTCAAACATCTAATCACCTTGCAACCCTGTTGTCGGTGCCCCAGGAGTTTGTGATAAATATCTAATGGTGGATATGAGAGGAGAATCTCCTAGTGGGAATCACCCTTCAGGTGTCTCCCCTGAAGTACCTTCTATTCTCGGATGTTTCTCGCCACTCACCTAGGAAGGAAGCAGATTTTTGGTCTATGGTCCCAGAAGGACAAGGCCTTTCACATCAACCTGCTGGTATTAACAGGCTACTGGTTTACATGGTTTGAGGATGCACATGCCTTGTATTATCATACTTGGATGCTGCAATCCTGGGTTCAAAGTTTCAGCTAGTTGAAGGGACTTCCACCCACCATGGTGTGTCTCCCTATGCAAAGAACGTAGGGTTTGTATTCTGTGTAGGAACAAATCACAAATTAGGAAGTAATTTGTATTTCTCCTAATAATACAAACCTGTAGTTTTTTAAACTTACTTTTTCCACCATCACCTAACCCCTAGAAGAAAGTCTCAGCGGCAATGAAAGTAAAGAAGGTACTCAAAGCTTTTGATTATAATAATATCAACATTTCTATAAAGGATATTTATTCCTAAAAAAATGCAAGCCATTAAGCTTTAATAGGAATATGTTTTTAGTGAAGAGGGGTAAGGCTGTTAAAACTTAATGGGATGGCGGTAGTTAGCTGGAGAGTTGTGGCTGAGCTCCCACTTTGTTTTCAGCTGCAAATTAGTACAGGCATACTTCCTGTGCCCTAAATGACTGTTTTAATCTTTTGTTTGTTCCGTAACCGAAATACAAACCACGCTATTTACAAAGGGTATTACTTTTAGCGCAGCTGAAATGACGAGCCAATAGTTTTTAACGAGGGTTAATTACCCCCGCGCTAGTTAGCGGGGGGTGGGGAAGGGTAGCTTGCTACCCCTCCCCCCTCCACACACCGGTGACTTGCTTCACTTCACTTTTGGCTCGGCGGTGATCAGACGTGTCTGCTCATCGCCTTCGTGACAGCCTTTAATTTTCTGCTTTTTCTTTTCACCGTGTATGATTGGTTGGAAGTTGACCTTCAGTTATTTTCTTTACTATGCGGACATGCCCTGGAGTTGCCGGCCGTCCTTGTGGGACTTTCATGTCGGATGTTATTACGGATCCACACACCCTCTGCCCTCAATGTCGGGGCCGACGGTGCGACCAGGATAACATGTGCCGTGAGTGCAGGGAGTGGTCTGCCTCCCAGTGGGAGAGGTTTGGCCGTCGGCGTAAGAAGAAGTCCAAGAGAGACCGTTCTCCTCCGGGGTTAGCCTTGAAGGAGGAAGGTTCTCGGGACTCTTCTTTCGCCGCCCAAACCTCCTCCGAAGCTCCCCCTCGTCCGCCTCCTAAGGAGAGTCGTCCGAGTGGGAGTGCAGGCCCTTGTTCTGTTTCCCTACCTTCGGTGGGGGGAGAGGGCGTCGCCTCCCATAGCGAGGCGGTTCCCCCTCCTCCTCCGGGGGAGGTTATTGATAATAATGCCTTATCCAGTGATGATCTTTTACAGATTTGGTCGTCCCTGGGGCTTAAGGGCTTGCCCTCCAGGGTCGCTCTTATTGACCTTGTCTCGTTGGGGGCCGCTGTTAAACAGTCGCCGGTGGTAGCGTAGGTAGACCCTCTGTCTATTGTCGACGTCGTGGTGACAGAGGCCTCCGACGTGGCCGGGCCTTCCGCCGCAGGTGCTGTTGCTGGTGATGGTGCTCAAGGCTCTCCTCCTCCTTCCGTGCATCCTTCGAAGGGGGAAGTGAGTCCTTCGGTCTCGACTGCTGCCCAGCTTCCTTCTGAGGGAAGTGTTTTGACGGAGACTCCCCTTCGGAGGACCGATGGTCCCGACGATCTCCCCCGAGGCCGCCTCCACCGTAAGGCTCTCCGCCCTCTACGCCACAAGGGCCTCCCTTCCCCTTACAGGGGGACTAAGAGGCGCCTTTTTGGGTCTTCCTCCTCCGGGGGGGACTCTCCTCGTCAGCCTCAACCGACTGCTCCGCCCTCCTTGAACCTCTCTGCAGACCGCTCACCATCTCCTGCCGGATCTTCGCCTTCTGGAGAACTCGTCACCCGACGGGCAACGGTCCCTTCGGGGCTAAGGGATTCTTCCCTTACGCGAGCAGTGCTAACGCACAAGCGCTCTCCTGCTCGCCAGCGCTCTCCTGCTCGCCAGCGCTCTCCTGCTCGCCAGCGCTCTCCTGCTCGCCAGCGATTTCCTGCTCGCCAGCGCTCTCCTGCTCGTCGACGATCTCCTGCTTGCCGAGACTCTCCTGCTCGCCGACGCTCACCTGCTCGTCGGCTCTCTCCTGATGTTCGCCCCCCTCGCCAGCGCTCTCCTGCTCGTCAGCTCTCTTCCGAGCGTCAGCGCTCATTTGAGGACCATCGCCCTGCGGTCTCTGACCCCCCTTTAGTTCCTGCTGAACTCCCTGCTCACCATCTGCCTGGTCCTGTGGCTACGCAACATCGTGCTACGCGTGTGTCAGAAACACATGTTCGCCAACGCGCCAGCGATCTTCCCGTTCCTGCTCGTGAACGCGCCGCACCAGCTGTCCTCTCACAGGACACGCGTCGACCTTCTGCTCGCCAGCGATCACCAGCTCGCCAGCGATCACCTACACGCCAGCAATTACCTCCTCGCCAGCGTTCACCTGCTTGCCAGCGCGCACAGGCGATCTTAGTATCGCCTATTCAACGGCGACAACGAACGCACCGACGTTCGCCAACGCTCCTGAAGGAACATGGTTCGCCAGCTTCTAGCTCGCCATCGCGCGATCACCCGCCTGCACATGCCGCTCGCCATCGCTCGCCATTGCAAGATCGCCCTCCTGCGCATGCTGCTCGCCATCGCACGACCCTGCACGATCGCCCGCTTACGCATGCTGCTCCTCATCGCACAACCCTGAACGATCGCCCTCCTGCGGATGCTGATCACCATCGCACCCCATCACGCGATCATTCACCTGCGCATGCTGCTCGCCATCGCACAACCCTGAACGATCGCCCGCTTACGCATGCTGCTCCTCATCGCACAACCCTGAACGATCGCCCTCCTGCGGATGCTGATCACCATCGCACCCTATCACGCGGTCATTCACCTGCGCATGCTGCTCACCATCGCACACCAGTGCGTCGACATACCACATCGCGACATCGTCAGCGATCTTCCTCACCTACGCGGCAGCACGATCCCTCGCCGTCGCGCCAACGCTTGCGTTCGTCGCCTCGGACACGTGTTCATTCACCTGCCCACCCTCGCGCCCACTCGCCTGCGCGTCCACGCGATCGCTCGCCTGCGCGCCCGCGCGACCGATCGCCTGTGCGCCTGCGCGACCGCTCGCCTGTGCGCCCGCGCGATCGCTCGCCCGCACTCCCGCGCGACCATTCGCCTTCGCGCGACCATTCGCCCTCGCGCGACCATTCGCCCTCGCGCGACCATAGTTCGCGGCGAATTCCACAGCCGGTGGTAGCAGCAGGGACGCGTGCTCCTAGACGGCACTCGGGATCACCTCCATCCAAGCACAGGTTGGTAGTGTAGGACGAAGACAGGTCAGTACAGCATTCTTCCCCACCTTCTTTTCAGGCAGGTACCGTCGTGTCCACTCCAAAGGATCGCCCGATCCCTTTGTCTTTAGCGAGGATTTCGGACTCTGTGTCCTTGGAGCAGCAGACTTGGTTTGGTCCGCTGGCACGGGCGTTAGTGAGGGTTATGAAACCAGCACTCGCCGGCCAGGGTGACAAACCAGTGGCTGTCTCTCCTACGCTGAAGAGAAAGAGAGGAGTGGACTTCGTGGTGACTTCCCCTAGGGCGAAGTTGGTTCCCAAGAGGTCGGTCTCGAAGGTCCCTTCTCCTATACGAGTACTCTCTCCTTCTCCCGTGGACGAGGCCTTTCCGTCCTCAGGTGAGTCCAGTGGGGCGGTAGTCTTCCCCTCGGCACCAGGGGGGAAGACTTCGCTTCTGGCAGGAGAATCGTCTCGTGAGGAAGGGGCCCCTCGAACCTCGTTGTTGGGATCCTGTATCCCTCCCAGGAGGGAACCCAAGGATTCCAAGACCGTCCCTAAATCCTCTGCAAGGATCCGTCAGGAACCCACGACTACCCAGGGGAATGTCCACGTGTCACCCCAGGAAGAGATTCCTGGGGCAGGAGACTTAGCTGCCAGCCCGCAGGGAGGAGAACAGCAAGAGTCCGAACATGCCTTCTGGCAGGTCCTAAGCCTGATAAGGACACTTAACAGACTTACGGATCCAGTCATCGCCCCCCGTGAAGGCAAAGACACGATTCTGGATGAAGTGTTTGACGTTCGGAAGGCCCCTAAGACCAGTGCAGCTCTGCCCTGGTCTTGGGGGCTGAAGAGTGCCAGAGCTAGGGCCAACGCACAGCTCGCACTTCTTGCCTCCTCCAGTCGTTCCTCTGCCGGGAACAAGCTTATCCCTCCTCCTCGCCTTCAGCAGAGGAGGTATTTCGAGATCCTGGGTGAGCACAACCTCGCTCTTCCTCTCCATCACTCTGTGGAGGAGCTGGCGAAGGGAGTTCCCCTGGAGAAACTCTCTGCCCGGAAGGTGTCGTTCTCGGCGGCGGAGATCCTTAACCACGAGAAGGTCGCTAAGTGTGCCATGCAGGCCACTTCGTGGCTGGACTTCTGGCTAGGATCTCTGGGCATCCTATTGCGATCGGAGGACTTGTCCAAGGAGACCAATAGGAAGGCCCTAGAGACCTTCTTGCTCTCGGGCACCCGCTCCATCAAGTTTTTGGCGCACCAGGTTACCACCCTGTGGGCCAACTCGGTGTTGAAGCGTCGCGATGCTGTGTCCGAGAGATTCCATCCGAAGGTCCCCGCCGTGGATGTGTGTAGGCTCCGACATGCTTCCCTTCTGGGGGAGAGCCTGTTTGAGCCTCAAGACTTGGAGCGAACGGCTGAGAGGTGGAGGAAATCCAGCACGGACTCCCTCCTCCACAGGGCCCTTACAACTCGGCCCTATAAGCCTCCAGCCCCGCCACAACAGCAGCAACAGCCTCGTAAGGTTCCCAAACAGGCACCGGCAGCTAAGAAAGTGGTGTCTAAGCCCCAGCCCTTTCCAGCCAAGGTCAAGAGGGGCGGTAAGTCCTCCAGGGGAGGCAAGACTCCTAGGGGTGGCGGCCGCGGCCGCAAGCCCTAGGGGTGGCAGTCCCCCTGCGTGTCCACCTGTGGGGGGATGCCTTCAGCGTTGCGTCCGCAGGTGGCACCAACACGGGGCCGATGCTTGGACGGTCTCAGTGATCGGCCAAGGTTATCGCGTCCCGTTCACGTCATCTCAACCTCCCCTGACAGCGAATCCAGTGTCGTTGAGCTCCTATGCCATGGGATCGGCAAAGGGGCTGGCCCTTCAGGCCGAAGTCGAGACCATGTTTGAGAAGGGTGCTCTCCAGGAGGTCGTGGACGGCTCCCCAGGCTTCTTCAGTCGACTCTTTCTTGTAAAGAAGGCTACTGGAGGCTGGAGACCCGTCATCGATCTCTCAGCTCTGAACAGGTTTGTCAAACAAACCCGGTTCAGCATGGAGACAGCAGACACGGTCAGACTTGCGGTGAGACCACAAGACTACATGTGTACACTGGATCTAAAAGACGCGTATTTCCAGATCCCAATCCATCCGTCTTCCAGGAAGTACCTGAGATTCTGCCTAGACAACAAGATCTACCAGTTCAAGGTGCTGTGTTTCGGTCTCTCCACAGCTCCTCAGGTGTTCACCAGAGTGTTCACCCTGATTTCATCTTGGGCGCACAGGAACGGCATTCGTCTCCTTCGTTACCTAGACGATTGGCTGATCCTAGCAGACTCGGAGTCGACCCTTCTTCGGCACCGAGACAGGCTTCTGGATCTTTGCCAGGATCTGGGGATCGTGGTAAACCTCGAGAAGTCCTCTCTGCAGCCGTCCCAACGACTGGTTTATCTAGGCATGCTAATAGACACTAATCTCCACAAAGCCTTTCCATCAGACGACCGGATAGCAAGGCTGAGGAGGGTGGCGGAGCCTTTCCTCAGGCGAAAAGAACTCCCCGCCCAATCGTTGTTGCGTCTCTTAGGCCACCTATCCTCCCTGGCCCGTCTGGTTCCAAACAGCCGCCTCAGGATGAGATCCCTTCAATGGCGGCTCAAGTCCCGGTGGAATCAAGGATCCGATTCCCCGGACATTCTGATCCCAATGGGGTCTCTGGAACAGACGGACTTGCGGTGGTGGCTGGCCGACGAGAACCTGCGGAAGGGAGTGAGTCTTCTCGTCCTCCCCCGGAATTAACTCTGTTTTCGGACGCGTCAAAAGAAGGGTGGGGGGCGCACGTTCTGAACCAGAGGGCCTCAGGCCTTTGGTCAGAATCAGAAAAGTGCCTACACATCAACCTGCTAGAATTGAAGGCCGTCTTTCTGGCTCTTCAGCAGTTCCAACGGTCCCTGGCGGGTCACTCCGTGGTGGTGATGAGCGACAACACCACGGTAGTGGCTTATATCAACAAGCAGGGAGGCACTTTTTCGCAACAGCTATCCCATCTTGCAGTAGAGACTCTGAGGTGGACCGAAACCCACTCGATAACACTATCAGCTCGCTTCATTCCTGGCAAGAGGAATGTGCTCGCCGACAGTCTGAGCAGGGCTTCGCAGATAGTGAGTACCGAGTGGTCTTTGGATCCTCAGATAGCCAACAAAGTCCTGACTTTGTCGGGTTCCCCGACGGTGGACTTGTTCGCGACAGCCTTGAACTTCAAGCTGCCCCTGTACTGCTCACCAGTCCCGGACCCCAAGGCACTCTGGCAAGATGCTTTCCAGCAACGGTGGGACAACATCGACGTGTACGCCTTCCCACCATTCTGTCTGAAGAGAAGGGTGCTCAACAGGACCAGACTATCGGTCAACTGTTCCATGACTCTAGTAGCTCCGCTATGGCATCACGCGGAATGGTTTCCGGACCTTCTGCAACTCCTGACGGAACTCCCAAGGGAGCTTCCTCCACGACACGAGCTTCTCAGACAACCCCACTCCGGTGTCCCTCACAGGGCCGTAGCCTCGCTTCGGCTTCACGCCTGGAGATTATCCAGCGTCTCCTCGCGGAGAGAGGCTTTTCGCAACAGGTTGCGGAGAGAATGTCTCGGCACCTGCGAAGGTCCTCTGAGGGAGTCTACCAAGCGAAGTGGAGAGTCTTTTGTGGTTGGTGTCGTGGAAGGGGTATCTCTCCACTCGATGCCACTATTCCAGCAATATCAGACTTCCTTGTGTATCTGCAAGAAGAAATGCGCCTTTCTGTCTCGGCGGTGAAAGGCTATCGCTCAGCCTTAAGCTTGGCCTTCAGATTGAAGGGCGTGGATATTTCTTCGTCGCTAGAACTCTCTTTACTCATACGTAGCTATGAGCTTTCCTGCCCCCAGTCGGAAGTGAGACCCCCTCCTTGGAACGTGGTTCGAGTCCTCAGGTCTCTCAAGAGACCTCCCTTCGAGCCATTACGCCAGGCCTCCGATCGCCACCTGTCTTGGAAGACGGCTTTCCTACTCGCCTTGGCCTTGGCCAAGCGAGTTAGTGAACTTCATGGTCTCTCGTACGACATCGCCCATTCAAGGGGATGGGGGGAGGTAACGTTCAGGTTCGTCCCTGAGTTTGTGGCCAAGACTCAAAATCCTGGAGTGCCGGATCCTCGGTTCGACTCTTTCAGGATCGCGAGTCTCCGTTCTGTAACAAACGACCCAGACCAGCTGCTACTATGCCCAGTGAGGTGTCTGAGGTACTACTTGAAGACAACGGCTGCAGTCCGTCCTCATGTGCGAGCTTTGTTTGTGAGCACAGGCAGGACAAAGAGGAGGGTCACCAGGAACACCATCTCAGCTTGGATTCGGATTCGAAGGGTTATCCACCATGCCCTGAATCCTGACCCTCCTCCGTCACGTCGCCCTCGGGCCCACGATGTCAGGGGTATTGCTACATCCCTGGCCTTCAAGAGAAACTTCTCTGTGACGCAGGTACTTCAAGCTGGGGTCTGGAAGCGTAAAACGACCTTCACAGCCCACTACCTGCAAGACGTGACCCACAGGAGCCTCGATACGTTCTCTATCGACCCTGTGGTGGCTGCACAACAGCTGGTCTAACTTCAGGCTCCTTTTTGGACAAGTAGCAGTAGGTTGAGGGCGTTGTTACCCGGTCTTAGTCTGCGTGAATGAAAGAGTATGTCTGACCCTTACTTCTTTCTTCATTCTCCCCTCTCTTGGGGAAGCAGCATCCTGGTCCTCGCATAGCTGACCTCGACCTCTGCAGGTAACCCATGCTTCTTTGTGCTCCTAGTATTAAGCTTAATACTGTTGTGTCTCCCATACCCTGACGAGGTGGTATGGGGAACGTCTTATCCTAGAATTCCTATCTGAAGGTCTCAAGGTCAACTTCATAGGACGAGTCACACTCTCCTCCTCATACTGCTTATGTAGGCCACTCGTTCCTAGCGACGCTAGGAACCTGTGAGGTACAGGGGCTCCCTCTCTCTAGTGCTGCTCACTGAGGGATCGAGCCCCCGGGCAAGCCGAAGTCAGTAAGGCTGGGGACTTTCCACCCTTCCTAAGGGGTAAGTCACCCTTTGTAAATAGCGTGGTTTGTATTTCGGTTACGGAACAAATGACAAATTCGAAGATAATTTGTATTTTTCCTAACCATACAAACCTTAGCTATTTACACATATGTGCCCGCCATCCCTGACCCCCAAGTCAAGTCCTACCTCTAAGTGAAGTGAAGCAAGTCACCGGTGTGTGGAGGGGGGAGGGGTAGCAAGCTACCCTTCCCCACCCCCCGCTAACTAGCGCGGGGGTAATTAACCCTCGTTAAAAACTATTGGCTCGTCATTTCAGCTGCGCTAAAAGTAATACCCTTTGTAAATAGCTAAGGTTTGTATGGTTAGGAAAAATACAAATTATCTTCGAATTTGTCATTTTAGATGGTTTTTTTGAAGATCATAGTGTGAAAGGAACATTACGGAGAAGGATTTGTAGTTGTTTACCAATAACTGTAACTATGTGATTGTCTTCTCTGCATACTTTATATCCACATTTTTGTTCCTTGGACAGCATTCTTTTTTTTTTTTATTTTCTCGCTTGTATAGGCTTGTGATGACAGCAACAACATAATCTTAAAAAGATTGGTAATTTTCAAATATCAGTGTGCTCCATCAGAGGATGAAGAATCTTCTGCCAACAAGTGTGAAGGGGTAGAACCCCTCTCTTATTCTTACTCTTAGTATCTTCCCAATTACAAAAAAGCACCAAGAGAATAACACCTGGTTATATTTTCTCTATACAGAACTCTTAATAGTGGCATCATTGGCCGATACAACAAGGTAGAAGGAAAACTTGAGTTACTTCCTTCTCTTCTGCTTCATCTTTGTGAGTCTTTGCTGCTACTTCTTTAGGAGACCAATTTGAAGACGTCATTGTGGATATCCAGAGAGACCTATTAATAGGGGTCACATACATGTGAATCTAACTGTTTCTCTCTCTGTAGGAGGGACACTGCAGTACCAAGAACCTTCCTTCTTGAGTAAGTGCTGAAAGGTGTCCCATAGCAACGAAGGAATGTCGGCGCATGTGGTGGAGTATATGATGAACGAGCAGTGTGAGTGTATGGCGTTACCAGATCATCTTGTCTCAGCTGAACAATCTGACAATGCAGTCACCACATACACGATATCAAGTTAGCGCCTTCCATATCAGCACAGTTCTCCACTTGCTTAATCACTGCTCGAGCAGTCTCTGTGTGACCAATTATTATGGGTTCTGTCTTTTACACACTTGTTGGACACCGCATAATCAGACATCTTGCAATTAAATCTTTTATGCCCACCCTTCTGTGACTTACGGGTAAAAGAACATCTGGTATCGGCTTCATTCCAGCCAATAAAAGAGGGACTTATGATTATTCTCATTGCTTGTGCAAGTTCTTCCCTTCACGAGCACCAATGTTTCCTTGTGGTCTTTCCTTCATATTGTATTCTCATGAGAATATTCTGATTGTGTACTCTCTCCTGAAGACTGGATTACTCGGACTTATTTTCTACAATTGTCATTTCTCACAAGATTGGTTGTGAGCCAAGATCAGGAACCATGTGATCAGGAACCATGTGATCAGGAACCATGTGATCAGGAACCATGTGATCAGGAACCATGTGATCAGGAACCATGAGATTGGGAAGCATACGATTTGAACTTACGTTTGTTCTTCAGGTGACCATTACTTTAGTCACTAGTAGTACACCTATCACTTACTATCAGTTCCTCCCTAGCACTTCCAGTCCAGATGTCTTCTAACTCACTGGAATCTTTCAACATTCGAGATCCTTTGACATGCAGAAATTGTTTCATGGCCTAGATCTTCGCATACTCAGAGACCAATCCAGGATGTGATATCTTCCCATGCTCTGAGATCTTACCAGACCCCAAGAACTTCCAACTCGCATCCTCAATAGGGATTGGAACAAGTAACTTCTCAGATCCTATCTCAGCACTCCTCATACAAGCACTGAGATGCCACACCGTGCTAGCATGATTGTCTGCAAGGATCCTTACCAACTAAGGAAAGGCACTCACACACCTTGCTACATGCCGTATGGTGCCAAGCTCTCCTGTTCACTCTCCCAAATCTAAGGCACTCAGTCCCCTTTAGCCTCGGAGAGCATGAGAGCAAGAAGTTCAATCATCGAAGACAACCAGCCAACAATCGTTAATCCGTTTTCCTCTACTGGTGATTGTCTGATTCTAGTCACGGACCAGCTGGCGAGTATCTCAAGAGGGGACTGGATTATCAAATTTAGTCTGTTGCCTATGAAGACATATCTTCAAAACTTAATCTACAATTACTAAGGTCATTAGATATATATGTAAATTGTTAATGATACTACTATTGTTGACAGAGAGGTAATTTCCCCTAATGATTGTTCCAATCGTTCCTGAAGTGTTACTAGTTAGCTATCACCATTCCCCTTACCTTCGGGTTTTGTCGGTGCAGGAATTTGTGATAAACTACCCATGTAGCTGCTTGACGATCCTCAACGCGGGAACTCCTCTCCTTCAGGGAATCTGCCTTCCACAGACGTATCTGCTGAGGAATGGGGTGCCCACCTGAGTAACATATCCATCTCTGGGATATGATCCATGAAAAAAAGACACCTGCCTTTCAACGTACCAGTAATGCATATAGCGTGGCTACTCAGTTACTTTGCAAGATTTCCAAGGGGTTTAGTAAAACAGTCGGTAGTGTTGATGAAAGATAAGGCTTGCATTTGTGACTTACGTCAACAAACAGGATCATTTCATAGAACCTTAACAAGCAGGTGTAATTTTGAGAAGTTGACAGCATGGTAGAACTATTTGTAAGATTCATTCAGAAAGGCGGAATGTTCCAGCATACTCACTTCTTATCTCATGTTTTCACCATCACTCAACCGGCTCGCCATTCAGTTGGAAAAAAAACTTAAAGTCGCTCCTTTATTTGCTGGATCTGATACTAGATGGAGGAAGCCACATTGTCGAGCAACCTTTCTTAACAGATAAGTTTTGTTTATTGGAATCTCCTCTGTTCTCCCAGATTTCTGGATCACTGTTGTCTTGTCACTTTTTCTTTTTACTGTAATGTTTCCTCTATTATTCAGTCAGTCCTTCAAGGGACACTATCATAAGTGCACCCCATGGAATACACTAAAGGTATTAATTAAGGATTTTAAGAGTTTTCCTAGGGTTCCTACCTACATCCTCTTTTTATCCTTCTACCTTGCCTTCATTTGAACTGTCCTTTTTGTAACCTTCTGTCCAACATCTATCAACTTTTACTTGTTATTGTATCTGAGGGGATTTTCCCTAGTTTCATTACGGGGTTGAGTGGGCTCCATGGCACTAGCAACATACCATATGACCACTATCAATAAATCATACTAGTACAGTACTCACTTTGTGTTCACGTAGGAAGATATCAATGGAAAAGATACTCTGTCCAAGTTGACATTTAAAGATTTATACTATACTCCATGTCTACCAACTCACATTTTGGGCTGTGCCAGGAAACGATTAGTTGACAAATCATCAATATCAAGTACTAGGAAAGGTCTGAAAGTAGCTGAAGAGACCAGTTTATCTATAATCGGTTTACTACTATTACTTCAGAAAATTAAAACTCACTGACTCTTGAATGTAAGCACTAAAACAGGGAGTTCATTGAAATATTTTCAGATAGCTCAAGTATTTGAAAAGATTGTAATGTCCTCTATCTTTTGAACCAGAAAAAAATACAATTATACTTGAATATGTTTTCATTTATATAATTGTGAGGGTTTAATCTTATTCACTTATTAATACTTCAAATGCAATTTTACCAATGCAATGCAATGGCGATGTGGGCAGCCTTATCAAGAATAGTGCTCATAAAACCATTATTTAAGAATAGGGTTGTTATGAAAGCACCAATCTCTTATCATACATGGCTGCTATTATACTTTCGGATAATCATCCAAGCTGAACTTTTTTTTTCTAAAGAACTCTGGTTATTATCTCTGTTCTTCCTTCAGATGTTTTTGTTAATTACATCACAGCCTGGTGAAGTTTAAGGTTCAAAAGTGTCTGTTATCTTGATCTCTAAAGATGAAGTTGAATATGCCAGTCATTCTAATGGATAATCATAAAAAGTGACTCTTATGTATCAAATTAGATATCAAGAAGGTGAAGAGCATTTGTAGTAATGATATTTTCCTTTTCTTTCAGAAGAGTTTATTTACCTGCACATTGGAAATCCAAAAGCGGAAGTCGGTAACAAATACTCTAATTGGCAAACGATTCCATGCCAGGTTCCAGATTCCTTGTTGCTCTCTCAAAACAATGTGATTGTGGGCACACTACTAGAAGCTTAGTAGGTGCAAAGCACTGCAATCTGCAGAAAATTCATTATCATTAGTTACCTACTTGATATGGGAAGGAGATGAAAGCTAAAGGCAATCAACTGGAGGAGAAGAAGAAAAAGATAAATTAACGCTGATGGTACAAGATTAAACTCTTCACATCTAATTCAAAGCTGATACCAGGAACGGAGGCTGTAATATTCAACTGACACCAGTTTAGAGATAAGTTAAAATTTTCATTATTCAAGTTTTTTTTTTTAGTATACACCTCTGTTAGTATACCGAGTAGGTAGTAAATATTTATGGAAGGTAGCTTATAGTGTTCAGCCTATTCTACAGTATCTGAAAGAGTCCAATATTGCAAAACTTCCATTGAAAGTGGGATTGTTCTCAAATTATTGTTTTGTTGAGATCGTCATAGATTTTATTCATTACTATAAATTATTAGATTTATTTATGTACAGTATACTATAAGGGTACTCTAGCTATACAATTATTTCTTAAAAGGTGATGCAGTAGCTGATGTGAGATTAGATTGTATACTTTCATGGGGCATAGATTTCAAACATTCTGCTTCAGGACCATAGAATGCCACATTTATTAAGCCTATAGTATAATATTTGTCGAATAATTAATCATTCTAATATTTCCTAGAAATCGATAGCATTTTAGTAAAATAAGAATAATAACGATGATTTGTAAATCTTATAATTTTACTTCCCATAGCCCCAAAAGTTATTTTTAAACTGATTTTTTGATTGATATTACAATTTTCCTTCCAGCACTGACGTATAACTATATTTGTCAATAGACCTAAACCTCCTGGTTCATTGGAAAATAGCACAAGCCAATCAGTTAACCAAATTATTTTTAAGTGACTTCTTCCATAATCTTTATTATTTCACCCAACACCGAATGTTAGCAAGTTGTATTACATAGAACATGTTTAAACAGAAATTATTTAGCCTCCAGTTAAAGTTTTATATATACAAATTTATTTGATTTTTCACATATAAATTATAAGGGAAATTTACCAAGTTACATGCCTCCGTCAGCCATGGATTTTATTTTTGTAGGAAGAAATAATTTAAACTTTCACGATAGAAGGGAGTTCTTTAAATTGTATTCATATTGTATAAATAATGTTTTATGAAGAGTGACAATGGAGGAACCATGAAAATTTTTTAAATATGTTGTAGGATAACTTTTAACTGAGAAATTTGCTCTGCTTTTTTTTTTTTTTTTTGTAAGGAAGAATAACTAATTCTCAATTATCACAAGAAGTTTCTTTTAGCGAAGTCATTTTCTTAGTCATGTGAATTTTTTTTTAAATCTGGAGTCAGTCATCTTTATACATCTTTATACTTATGTATTGTATTCATAAGAAAAGGAGGATATATCAAATAAAATGGTAATTGAGATAGGTTACTACATTTTTTAAATTTTCTAAAAATAGTCTTAATGGCAGGTGTTTAAGAAAAATTACTCGAACTACGTTAGACCGACAAATGTTTATATTACGTCTGATTACTAGAGCTTGGTTAGTACTTAGATTGAGTAGTAGTTATCATATATGTTACATGAAATCATAATTCACAGTAAATTAACATTAACTTGGACTCTTCCTGTTCAGTAACTTAATGATATTAGAGGTTATTTTTTTATATAAGAGTAAACGTCGGAAAATGATCTAACTATAGTCCATTTCTCTTAGCGAGGCAGATTTGCACCGACTCGCAACGGGGCCTTTTTAGCTCGGAAAAGTTTCCTGATCGCTGATTGGTTAGAATTATCTTGTCCAACCAATCAGCGATCAGGAAACTTTTCCGAGCTAAAAGGGCACCGCTGTGAGTCGGTGCAAATATGCCTCGCTAAAAGAAATTGACTATAGGTTCGACTATGAAAAGTAATCATGATATCTATTTATAAGTATTCTAGTTCAGTTTTATTGATAAGACCGTACTAAGCTTATAACTCCAAGGCAAGTTAATCAAAACTTCCTGAAGGAATAGAATAAACAAAGGAATTCTTAGAATAAACTCATCCTTAATGGTAAAAAATTCTATATTTTTATTACATCTATGTTTCATAGGTATGTTCCGGTTCCCTTGCTGAATGTTTTGATGATTCGTTCATAAGTAAGACGAGATTATCACCTATAGAATTACTTGGTAATCTCTGAAAATATCTCCTCGAGTGATGAATGATAAACTATGTTCAGTAATAGTTGAAAATCGGTAACATTAGTGGAAAGAGGAAATTATTAGAAAAATTATAATATATATATATATATATATATATATATATATATATATATATATATATATATATATATATATATACATACATATATATATATATACATACATACATACATATATATATATATATATATATATATATATATATATATATATATCTATATCTATATCTGTATATATATATATATATATATATATATTTTATATATATATACCTGTATATATATATATATATATATATATATATATATATATATATGAAGCGTGAAATAGATGATAAATGGAGAAGTATTGATTTAAAAGCTCAAGACAGAGACAACTGTCGAAATTTAGCTGAGGCCCTTTGCGTCAATAGGCGTAGGAGATAATATATATATATATATATATATATATATATATATATATATATATATATAAATATATATATGTATATATGTGTGTGTGTGTGTGTGTGTGTGTTAACTGAAAAAAAATCTTACAAAAGTTATATGATAAAGGTATCGTATTTCAAGTTTCAATAATTCAGCTATCTATTATAGGCTATATACGAAATAAGACAAATCTATGCGGGTTGTAGACGAGTTTATTTTAAGATTTTAATAGCAGAAGTGAACAACCATTCTAGATAAGGGGTATATTTATTTAGTGTCTCTCTTCTTACAATTTTAAGTATATTTATTTAGTGTCTATTCTTACAATTTGAAATTGGAATAAATGAGATTTACCTTGGAGAAAATCTTGCAAGTGATTAGGAATCTTGAAGTTTGAAAGTTTTTTTTTATAAATTTACTTAGAGGTTACATAAATAAACCAGATGAATATTGAAATCTAACATTTGTGTAACTTTGATCTTTTGTAAATTGAACATTTTACTAATTTATACGAGTCAATTTAATAAAAATAGAGGATATAATGATAAACTAATTGATATAGAGAAGTCTTAATGTTTTTGATATTCTAATTGTTACTCTTTCAAGTACTTGAAACGTTCCTTATAATATCCAAACAATTTTGTGCGTGCCACCCTATTTTCCAATTTGTTAAAGCTGATTTCTATCTAAGAACACTATTTTTTAGCAAACTCAGGAATCAAATCTATTTTGTATATATAAAATCTAAATTGTTTATTTAGATCAAGTGTTAATTTTTTTCATAAACAATCTATTAAATATATTTGTGCTTATTTCTATTGAAAGAATAACAATGAAAAGCAAAATTATATTTTTACTATAATTTCATCTAATAGCAGTTTTTATGTCATTTTATTGTTTCTTATTTTTCATCTATAATTTAATCTAATAGCAGTTTTTATATATTTTATTTTATGGTTCATTTTGACCATTAGAAGTCTTATTTTTTCATAATTTGTTAGAGGAATAATTCATAAAATATTTTTTTCAGTATACGGTTGGTCGCCTGCTTTGAGAGTAACAAATGACTGACGTCAGCTATGATGGAGATGTCCATTAATCACGAGAATACTTATGTTCTACAGTGCAAGTGGAATTAAGGATCTGTTACTTCATGAAAAAGAAAAATACCTGTCATGGTTTTAGGAGTGGGATAGTTGATCTTCAAAAATCTTGCATAGATCTCTTTACAGTGAGACTCTGGGTATCTTGATATTGCCTAGTTAATCTGTTAAAGTTAGCTTCTTCTTCTTCTTTGTCTACATCTTTTCCCACTTCTATGTGGGGTCGATGTTTCTGGTCAGCTTTCGCCATCTACCTCTGTCCCACACCTCATCACCGGTTAATCCCTTTGATCGAAGATCATCCTTGATACAGTCCACCCACCTTCGCTTTGGTCTCCCTCTCCTTCTTGTTCCCTGTACCTCCATTTTCTGTTAAAGTTAGCTATTAGAATTTAACTGCAAAGCTAATATTTTCTATAAATTCTAAAATCTGTTGCTGTATGTTATATGGTTTTCATTTAATATTATACTAAGTAAGTCTTAACTGTCGTGAATGCTATTGTCAGTCTTTATTTTATTTGAAAATTTCAACAAAGAACAAAGCGGCGTAAAGTTAAGTTATACTTTATTTGCAACTTAAACTATCACTGAATCACCACTTCAATAACTTTGATCACCATCTCAGTCTTTTGCTATCTTGTGTCATACTAAATTTACTAGAAACTAGCATCAGTATTAAGTGTCACTCTCAATAGTGTAGTCATCAATTGAAAGTTTTACTTATGGTATTTTTTTCTTATTTATACGAGGTATAAGAATGTTGGTAATATCTTAGTTTTATCAGGACTAAAGAACAAGGTTATATGATTTCCACTTGTGGCCCACTTCTAATTTGATTAGATCACAATTCTTGTATAGTTGTCATTCTTCTAAGGACTTTTGAGATAACGTTTTTTATTAAATCTGAATTTATACTTCCGGATAATTGATAGCTAAAATTTTTATATAGCATCTAAAATGATACAATCTCTTGATCATAGTACTATTATCAATTAGAAAACATATTTAGCTAAATCTTTTGGTACTAATATTAAATAGCTAGTTTTTTTTACAAACATTCATTGTGAAATCTTTGTCATTTTTTCTTCTTTTTACGGAAATGATATAGAAAATCTTCAATCGCATTATATGGTATAATAATTGGTTTTAAAACTATATATTACCTTCAGTTTAGATCTATTTCTGTGACCTCAAGTTCAACTGATGACCATTTTCTAAATCAGTTAAGGTCCAGCTGGGTGAAGATCTTTTTCATACGGTGATTTCTATTGTTTATTCCATTTCAATGACACCGTTCTCTTAGTGGCACCTTTGGACTAAGGCTGATAGATTAAAAAGGTACTTGACAATGCTAGGTTTTACCCTGTGTTTTGTAAGGTTTGGTTTCTATCCTTACTTTCCAGTAGATCTTCCTATTCTGTAAATATTTGTAGGTCATTAAGCTTTGTCTTTAATTAGAATAAATCATATTGTAGGTAGTATGTTGGCCAAGGCACCAGGTACCTATTGAGATATAACTACTAGAGTGTTATTGGGTCCTTTGACTGGCCAGATAGTACTACATTGCATCCCTCTTTTTGTTACGGCGCATTTTTCCTTTGCCTACACATACACCTAATAGTCTGGCCTACTGTTCACATTTTCTCCTCTTTCCTCATTCCCCTGACAACACTAAGATAACAGAATTTTTTTTTGTCAATCAGGGGTGAACTACTACACTGCAATTGTTCAGGGGCTATTTTCCACTTGGTAAGGGTAGAAGAAACTCTAGCTATGGTAAGCAGCTTTTCTAGGAGAAGGACACTCCAAAATCAAACAATTGTTCTCTGGTCTTGGGTCGTATCATAGCATATGTACCATGGTCTTCCACTGTCTTGGATTAGAGTTCTCTCGCTTGATGAGGGCCATTCTATCGGTTTCCTTATTCACCCTCCTCACTGGGTTCTTTTTCCTGCTGGAGCCCTTGGGCTTATAGCATCCTTCTTTTCCAACTAGGGATGCAGACATAAAACCTGCCACTCTAGCTGACAGTTTTGTAAGGGCCAGTTTTCCTTGACTTATATTTTGTGAGGAAGTGATACGGCCTAGTTTAAAATATCTCCTTTCAGTAAATTTTGATATCCTTTGTGTTTTTTTCTCAGGCCTGTTGAGTTACTTGGAGCATTACTTGCTCAACAGACTTGTTTATGGGCGATTCTTGTTTGCAAATATTTTCCAGATAATTCTGTTTTGATGATAATTTTTATCACTTTGGGGTACAAAGGGCTTTCTTTGATATTCAAGCCTTTTGGGGATACGTTTTGTTTGAAAATCTCTTGCAGAGTTCCCCTTGTTTTATAAATTGATTAACAAAGCTTTCTGGATTATACTCCTTAGTTCCCTTTTTTTATAACTTCTTACGTAGCACTCCTTGGCCTACGGAGTTATTTGAGAAACTCCTTAGTCATGCATTATGGAGAACTTCAGGCTCGATATATTTTTTATATTATTTAGGATACTCAGAAGTCTATGCAGTAATCTTGGAATCCTCTATCTATGGAGTTATTAGACGAGTTTCTTACTATCTAGGGAACTTATTTGATTTACCAGGTTTGAGTGCTCCCTAGTTTGCACATTTTTTTGTAGTACACTTATTTATTCAGAACACCACTTTCTCTGTGGAGTTATCTGAGCCTGATTTCTTTGTCCATTCAGTTATTCATGACCCTTCTTGTTCTTTGAATTTATCCTAGACAATTTCATCTTTAGTGATATTTAGAACACTCCTATGGGGTTGTCATGTGCACTCATTGGATAATGAAGTGATCTTTAAGTTATTTGGAACACTATATTGCCTGTGCAATTATTCAGAGCAATCCTTTGAGTATGGAGTTATCCACTACAAACCTTAGTTGAAGGAGCTATTTTGTCCACTCATTAGATTGATTATTTCACTTCGCTTATAGTTTTCTTGTTTCTATTCGAGTATTAATTCCTGGTTTAGTTTTTTCTATCACTCTTGTTTTCAAGAGTTCCAGTTTTCTTGTCAATCTTTAGGCTTCAGAGATAAGTAGCATTGCTCTGTTAATTAAGATCAAATTGACAAAATCTTGGTAACTGATGGATTTAAGGTTTATACATATTCCTAATAATTTGTCTTTATTTTTGGGGTAGGGTGGAGAGATATCTAAAAGAGCATTTTTCTATCATTGGAATTCAAGGTATGTTGTTCACATGTAGCACCTAAAGATTTCCTTCCTGTGCCATCTACCAAATGATCATAAAATTGGCGAGAGATTTACTTCATCTCCTTTTATTTCTTAACTAAGGAAATATTAAGCGCATGATTTGTTCCCACACATATACAAACCATTCGTTCTTTACCTATAGGAGACGGAGTAACAGCGACGTCTGGAATACGGCACTTAAAACTTTTAACAAGGTTTAGATAACTGGCCGGTAATTACCTGGTCAATAGTGGGGAGGCAATACCCAACCCCATAGCTCACTTTAACCTCAATTGGATTTCAGCCGTCATCCTCGAAACCTAAAAAGTCTCGGCCTGTTTAATCTTCCCTTAGAACACTCCCTTCTGACTCTCCCCTGGCGTACTCAAAGGGCGTTCAGGTAAGAGTGGTTGCTGATTAATGTTTGGGCAATCCCGGGGTCAGGGAAACTGTTGTTCCCTCTCGTGGTTCAGCAATACCTCTCTGGTTGGCTGACTTCCCTTCAGCTTTTAATTTTCAAAGGTTGGAAGACCCTCGCTTGCTGTGGCCGTTCTTGGGCATTCCTGGTTTGCCTTCGGAGGACAACCTTCATTTTTTTCTGGAGGGGAAACATCGTGTGCAGTCCATCTCTCCTTTGACTACTTCTCCTCAGCAGGTTCCCATTGCAGTTGACACCTCAGAGCTTCTCCCCCCTTCCCCCGGAGAACTGTTTATCTGGTCGCCCCTGGTTTTTCTGCTCCTTCTAGTAAGACTTCCGTTTTGGAGCCTCTAGGTTCTGTAGAGCCTGTCGCCTTGTGAGATCCTACCTCTGCTAATGTCTTGTCTACCTGGGCATGAAAATCATCACCCTCTAAGGGAAAGTGTTCCTTTCCGAGGACATGATGCGTTGGATTCAACAAATAGCCCTACTACTCTTTGTGCAGTGCTTCCTCCATCCAGCACTTCAGTGGCAGAGACTACTTGTTCATCTGTCATCATCAGAACGACTAGTTCCAGAAGGAAAGTTCGCATATGAAACATACAATGGAACCTAAAAGCCTCCTGGTCACAACATTGAGACAATCCAAAAGCCCGGATTCTCATGTGGTTGAACTCCAAGGAAGACCTCTTGTGGCTAAGCCGCACAACCTCCAGAAGGGTTCACCTCTCACCTCGGCTTCCCCAGGATTCAAGTTGTTGACAGATGCCTCAAATGAGGGCTGAGGTGCTCATCTGAACAACCACTTGGTTTCAGGAACCTGGTTAGCAATAGAGCACTAAGAACATAAATTTTGGGGAGCTGAAAGCATCATGATTGGCTCTTCAACAATTTTTGACATTTGCTACAGGGACACTCAGTGATATTGATGAGTGATAATACCATCATAATGACGTACATCTACAAACTAGGGGAACGATTTCCCTCAAGCTATGTCAACTAGCGGTCGAGATCCTGTAGTGGACAGTGAACAACTCGATCTCTCTGTCAGTCTGCTTCATTCTAGGCAGGAAAAAATATTGTGGCGGATCAGTTGAGCAGGAGAACATAAATCAAATCTTTGAATCCTCAGATAGTGAAGGAAGTAATAATTTTGTTGGGTCCTCCAACTATAGACCTGTTAGCAACCGCACTGAATGCGAAGCTTCCAATATACTGCTCATCAATACCAAATCCAGCAGCAGTGTTCGAGGACACATTCCAGCATCCCTGGGACAGCCTTAACGCCTATGACTTTTTGCCTTTCTGCCTGTTAAGAAAGGTTTTCTACAGGATAAGGGAGACCCCAAACCTCGTGGTGTAGCTATTTTTCTATAGGATAAGGGAGACCACAAACTTCGGGGTGACACTATTTTTCTACAGGATAAAGGAGACCCCAAACCTCGTGGTGACACTAATAGCTCCCTTCAGTCTGCATCGGGAATGGTATGCAGATTTTCTACATCTCCTGGTGGAGATACCGAGAGAACTCCCGTAAATTCCATATCTTCTGTGACAGCTCCATGACATTTTTTCCACCTTAAGTTTTCATGCATGGAGGCTATCCAGTATCTCCTCTCTCAGAAATGGTTTTCTAGAGAAACCGCACAACAGATGTCTGGATATCTCCAGAAATCCTTGACTGCAGTCTACCAGGAATTTTGTTTGCCCTCCAGTCAAAGTTAGTCCATCTTCATGGGATGTCATAAAGGTTCTGAGATCCCTAAAAGAGGCACCTTACGAACCTCTGAAGCGAGCATCTGACAGAGACTTCACTTTGAAAACAGTGTTCCTTCTCACCTTTGCCTCAGCCAAAGGAGTAAGTGAACTACATGGATTGGCAACTGATGTCCATTATTCAAGAGGTTGAAGGGAGGTCTCTCTAAGCTTCATTCCAGAATTTCTTCATTTTCCTTTTCAAGTCTTTGTTCAGTAATCGAGGATCCTGATCAACTTCTACTGTGTCCTGTTAGGGCTCCGAGAAGCTATTTAAAACATACCACGCTGTTCAGGCCTTGCCTCCAGAACCTCTTCATAAGCATGAGAAGGATCAAGGGTCTCTAGGAATACCATCTCATTTTGACTAAGGGAAGTTGTCTTCAGAGCAATAGACCATTCATATCTACAGTATCCCAAATGAAAGCTCTTGACATCAGAGGCCTTGTAGCCTTGTTAGCTTTCAAAAAGAACTTCTCTGTGATGCAGGTTCTCAGGGCAGAGGTTTGGTAGAGACAAACTACCTTTATAGCCCATTACCTGCGGGATGTAACCCACAGGATCTTGGACTCGCTTACGTTAGGTCCTGTTGTGGCTGGTCAGCAGGTGGTTTGGCTTCCTTGGTTCCCTAACAGGACCAGTATCTATAGATCAAGTGCTAAGGTTACAGGAAAACCTGGGGTGAAGGTGAAGAGTGATTGGCCTCCCTTTCCTTTTGACCTTTCCCCTCTGGGGGTTCAGCTTCAAAGCCTTGCCAGCAGGACTTGATCTAGAGGTAGGTAAACTCATTTGCCTCAGCTTCAGTGTGTGTAACCACTTGATGACTTTTCCCCACACTTCTTACGAGGAGATCTGTGTTGTAGCCAAACAAACTTAGTACTTCTGAATCAACTTCTGCAACATCTTCGTATTTCTTCACTTTTGTTACAGCTCAGAGAAGTCCAGCTCATGTACCTTTGACTGCGTGGCCCATGCTGTGATTGGATGTCTTCGCCCATAGCTCATGAGGTGTAGGGGCTGGAACTTAAGCACAAGTACTAAGTACCAGACCCCCTAGGCTAAGTTTCCAGCTAATGAGGAAGGGGACTGCCTCCCTCCTAAGGATGAGTCTCCTATAGCTAAAGAACGAAAGATTTATATGGTTGTACGAACAAATGACAAATTTTGAAAATGATATGTATTTTTCCTAGCCATACAAATCTGAATTCTTTACTCAAACATGCCCACCATCACCAACCCTCGACGTAAAGTCCAGGCTGCAATCCAATTGAGGTTGTAGGCATATTCTTTACATATTCTCGTCTTTCCTCATACACCTGACAACAATGAGATACTTAACACTTCTTCACCCAAGGGGTAATTACTGTACTGCAATTTGTACAGTGTACTTTCCTCTTGGCAAGGGTTGAAGAGACTCTTAAGCTATGGTAAGCAGCTCTTCTAGGAGAAGGACACTCCAAGATTAAACCATTGTTCTCTAGTCTTGGGTAGTGCCATAGCCTCTGTACCATGGTTTTCCACTGTCTTGGGTTAGAGTTATCTTGCTTGAGGGTACACTCGGGCACACTATTCTATCTTATTATTATTTCATTTTCTTCCTCTTGTTTTTTTTTTAAATGGTGTGTTGGGCAGGCTTAATAGAAGGGCCATGGATGCCTGGTGGTTTATCAAGAGGTTGTCTTTTCCTTTTTCTGATTTTTTTTTCTTCTCAAAACCATCCTTACTGTCCTCCCTTCAGTTGAAGTGGCTATCCGGGAGGGTATTTAGCCTTGCATGGTGTATCGGCTCCTCCATGTTGACCAGTTTTTCCGACTTTTTACTATAGTCTATGGGTATCATCAATCACTTTATTTATAATTCTGTACATATTGTTTTTGTTATAATTCTTGTTAATCTAGTTTTTAAGTATGATGTCTGTTTTTTATTTCTATTAATTCTTATGCTGTCTGGAGACATTGAGTGAAATCCGGGACCAGTACGTCCTAGATTTCGTCAGTGTCGTCTTCTGTATTGCAATATTCGTGGTCTTCATGCAAATATCCAAGACCTTACAGTTGCGTCCAGACAGTATGATATTCTTTTGTGCTCAGAAACTTTGGTTTCTAATATGAGGCACTCATCTGAGCTCCTTATATCTGGTTTTAAGAAGCCAATAATATTGAAACGTGATGCCATCCCTAGGGCCAGGAAAATGGCGGTGTATATTAGGACCGAGTACCCTGCTTCTCATAAGTCCTGCTATCAATGTGGATGTCATGAGATTCAGGTAATAAAAGTTTGTGGCAAGCATAACAACTTTTATTTGTGTTCGATCTACCGAAATCCAGACATGGATGATTCTATCTTTGATTGTCTTCTTACCATTATGGCTAAGATACAAGAAGATGATAGAAAGGCTTCTTTTGTCTTTGTTGGTGATTTTAATGCTCACCATAGGGAATGGTTAAGTTCTATCTCTCCTACCGATCACCATGGCTTAAGAGCTTTAGATTTTGCCTCTGAATCAGGCTGTGAGCAAATCATAAATGAAGCTACTCACAGGTCTGGTAATTGCTTGGACCTCGTATGCAGAGACTCCCCTGGCGTTATAACTAGTAAGGTTGGTTCTCCAGTCGGGACATCTGATCATGCCTTGATTTCATTAATAGTGAAGACTGAGCAGCCTGTCCCTGATATATCATAATCTTGTAAAATTTATATGAAATCCCAAGCAGACTGGAATGGGATTGGCATGATCTTTTGTGCTTGAATTTGTCACAATTATATAGTAGTGTAGATCCTGTTGTCCCTTTGAATGAGAATCTAGTCAACATAATTGATAGGGGTATCCCTTCTCGTGTGCTATGGTACCGAGTGAAGGACAAACCGTGGTTCAATGATGCTTATTTGGAGAAGCAGGAGACCTATCATCTTTGGAAGGGTAACAGATCAGATTTAACCTGGAACAACTATACTCAGCTTTGAGCTTTTGCTCAGAGAGTTTATGCCTCAACTGAAAAGGAGTACAATTTAACCATAAAAGAAACCCTTTCTGGTACAACTCAGGAACATAAATGATAGTCTACCCTTAAATCTGCACTCTTTGGTGTAGATGCAACAGTTCCTCCTTTACTTAAACCAGATGGCTCTGTCACTCACTGTCCAAAGGAAAAGGCAACCCTTTTGGCTGATGTTTTTGACAGTAAACAGAGTAATGAAAATCTTGAACTTCCTCTTTCCTGTTTCCCTGAGGCTAAACTAACTAGTTTAGCTTTTCGATCTCGTGAGATTAAAGCTCTGTTGATGGACCTTGATGCTTATGGAAGTGTAGACCCAAATGGTATATTTCCTTTGTTTTTTATAAAGACAGCAGATTTTTTAGCTCCAAAGTTATCTGTTATTTTGCACAAGTTAGCAAGAATAGGAGCTTTTAGCACTTGTTGGAGAATTGGTAATGTTACTCCTCTATGTAAATGTGTTTGTTGTAGCTCAAGTCCCACTGATTACTGCCAAATTTCCATAACTCCCACATATTCTAAAGTTTTTGAACGTCTTCGAGCAAAACGTCTTAATAGGTTTGCTGAAGGTAATCATCTACTTCCTAGTTTGCAATTTGGTTTTCGTAAAGGCCTTGGAGCATATGATGCCCTTCTTACAATCTCCAATGCTGTACAGAAATCCTTTGATTATGGTCAGGAAGTTCGTATGATTGGCTTTGATTTTAGTGCTGCCTTTGACCATGTTAATCATGAGGCCCTTGTTTTCAAACTCAAACAGTTGGGAGTAGGTGGGTCGTTTCTTAGTATTATTATTGATTTTTTAAGTAATAGATCTCAAAGAGTTGTGGTTGATGGGCACCATAGCGAGTATAGGAATGTGATATCCAGTGTTCCATAGGGTAGTGTTCTTGGCCCATTACTTTTCATACTATATACACATGACATGTGGTTTGGCCTAGAAAACAAGCTTGTTGCATATGCAGATGATGCTACTCTCTTTGCATCAATTCCATCCCCTGTATGTAGATCTGGGGTTGGTGAATCCCTCAATAGAGATTTAGCTAGAATTAGTGCATGGTGCAAATTATGTGGTATGAAGTTGAAGCCCAACAAAACTCAAAGTATGATTGTAAGTAGGTCAAGGACGGTGGCTCCTCAACATCCGGATCTCAGTATTGATAATGTTTCTTTAAATTTGTATGACTTTTAAAATTTTAGGTGTGATTCTCTACAACAAATTTACTTTTGAGAAACACATTAGGTCTGTGTCTTCTTCAATTGCACAAAAAATTGGCTTATTGAGAAAGTCTTACAAGATTTTCGGTGATCAATCTATTCTGAAGATATGTTTTAATTCTTTCATTCTACCTTGTTTTGAGTATTCTCCTCCTGTCTGGTGTTCAGCTGCTGATTCTCATCTTAATTTGTTGGACAGAAACTTTCGGTCTATTAAATTTCTTATTCCTGATCTAGATATTAATCTTTGGCACCGTCGTTCAATTAGTTCATTATGCATGTTGTATAGGATTTTTCATAACTCTGACCATCCTTTACATTCAGATCTCCCTGGACAATTCTATCCTGTTCGAAATACTAGGCAGGCAGTTAATTCTAATAGCCAGGCCTTCTCCATCATGAGGCTCAATACTACACAGTATTCTAGAAGTTTTATTCCAGCTGTTACCAAGTTGTGGAATCATCTTCCTAATCGGGTAGTTGAATCAGTAGAACTTCAAAAGTTCAAAGTTGCAGCAAATGTTTTTATGTTGACCAGGCTGACATGAGTCTTTTTATAGTATATATATGACATTTTTTTTCTTTTTCTTTTTTTGACATTGTTAATAGTTTATATAGGACATATCTGTTTTGACGCTGTTACTGTTTTAAGAATGATATATTGTTAATTTATTCTCATCCTTAATTATTTCCTTATTTCCTTTCCTTACTGGGCTATTTTTCCCAATTGGATCCCTTGGGCTTATAGCATCTTGCTTTTCCAACTAGCTTGGCTAGTAATAATAATAATAATAATAATAATAATAATAATAATAATAATAATAATAATAATAATAATAATAATAATAGTGAGCTACGGGGAGAGAGGGTTGGTTGGCAGTTCCATCCCCACTACCGGTCAGTTATTTACACCTCATTAAAAGTTTTAACTGCCATATTTCAGCCGCCATTGTTACTCCGTCTTCTATATGTAAAGAACTCATGGTTTTATAGTATGAAAAATAAAAATTATTTTCAAAATTTGTCATATGTAAATTTCTTGTATATTGCTAAGGGGAAACCGCGTAAAATAATTAATTTTCCTTTCCTTTTATACAAAATGATGTATTCCTTTTACAATTATGTTTTCCAAGTAAGAAAGCAAATTAGAGCACTTCTTTTGATTTATGTAATAAAGCTCTCTCTCTCTCTCTCTCTCTCTCTCTCTCTCTCTCTCTCTCTCTCTCTCTCTCTCTCTCTCTCTCTCTCTCTCTCTCTCTCTCTCTCTTTTCTTTTTAGGGCTACATGAATATACCTTGAAGAATACTATGCTAATTATTTAAAGTAATGGGAGACCTAGTTCACATTTGCTAGTAAGGATGAATTATGAAGTTCTCTTTTATATTAACCTGATGCTCACCTCCAATTTCAGATCTCCCACTCCCCATCCTTGATCCTTCCTTATCCCAAATTTGGAAATGTTACATAAAAAAAACACACACACACTCGCCTCATATGGCTGATGTGTTCCCCACTGGCCCCCTCCTCTTTTAGCATCAGCATTTGCCATTTTATTCCTCACAAGAAAAGGGCCAAAGAGTACATGAGGTAGATCCTGATCTTAACTAGAGTAATCACTTGTTCTTTTAGACTGTTATTTTACTCTCCATGTACAGAACTTGTTCATTCCTTTACTGGTGTCTTGAGAGCTGTAGCTCAATGTGTTAGATTGAATATATTGTACTTGTCAAAGGCCAATAGTCTGTACTGGTAATCATTTTGGACTTTAGTCTGCTTATTGATCCAGCTGTCTTGTCAGTGCAATTTTTATCCTGATAACCAAAGTCATGAAAATTTATGTATGTGTTATGTCATTATTAACTTGCTCAAAAGCCTCAAATTCTTTGTTTGTAATGGTTCATGAGATTTTAGAATTTGGTATTATCGTATTTTAATCAAATATTTCAGAATGTTTAGAAAGCTTGCATTGTAGGAGGTTATTATGTCAAATGTACAGGTTTTGGTAGTATCATTTTCATTTCTAGCAAAGTTCTATACACTTGTGTCAATGACAAAAACATCAAATTTGTTATGGACTGTGTAATGTAAGTAGTGGAAAATCTATCTAATGTAAAAGGATTGTGATTCAATGTATTCCAGACGTGTTTATGCTCTTTTTGAAGTTAATGTGTAATCAGTGGTAACTGTTATTTCAAAATTTGTAATAAAAAGTATAAGTTCAAGTAAGATTAAGGTTTTAAAGATTAATGATAAGTGTACTTAACGTAAGTATTTAAAGTAATTTTGGAAGAGGGTCATTTTGAAGTCGCATTTCAGAGCTTTTTATTATGGCGAGATTCCTGTGCTCTCTGAAAAGGTGCACAGCTCGGTTCATAAACTCCATGTTGCTTCTTGACTCGTGTTGTTTGTGCCTATGACATAAAGAAGGGATAAACCACACTTTAATCATTTTTAGAAATGTGTAATAAGTTCTTGAATATGTTATCGTTGAGGTAATAGTTGTCCAGATGTGTGTATGTGTGTGTTTGTGTTGTTTAAAGGGGTAGGGGAATATTTGGTATGGAGAATAGGTTTACAAATTATTGACAAAGAATCTTGTCAGGTTTATATTCCAAGTGCGAAGTTTCGCAAATATTTGATAAAGATTTTTTTTATTTCCTTACACTGGTCAAGGTATGAAAGTTCCATTTCCATAAAATGACTTTGTTTACGCATCTTCATGAACTTTTTTTTTTTTTTTTTTTGATACAATACTGATGTGCAGAAATAGCCTTGTCTTCAAACATCCATCCTAAGGGAAATTCCATAATATTGTAAGAGACGTATTAGGTATTTTACAAAATTAACAATAACTGAGATATATTTAAAAGTTCACTGATGGCCTAAATATAGATAATGCATAACCCGCTTAACTCTTCTTAATGCGTTAACTATCTTTATGGTTAGATATCTTGACAATGTACATGAATTGTAAGATTATTAGATACTGCATTAGATCATGGGCAGGTTCATACCTAACATTTTTGTATAGCTTTTGTTCATTTGTTATATAAAAGGCCAGTTTTTTCGTTTATTTCAATAGATAATTGGTATAAACTCATCTTATTTGAAACTAGCCTGAACTTTGATTAGAATTGTAATAATTAAAATAATTCACACAAAGGGGATAGCTATCAAAGTAATAACAAACTTCACTAATTAATTTAATGAGAAATTTACAAGTTGTCATATTGAAAGAGGGGTCAATTTAAAATGTTACAGTACAATATTAAAGGTTATGACTCTCGATGGCTCTCAAGGTTTTAGTCTTGCACAAAACAAAGTACCAACTACTGACCTTGAAATTAATCTCTGTACCTACACCCCTCTAGAATGCTATTGGTTTAACTGTTTGCCCTAAAGGGGGCGGGGCGGGTGATGTTGTGTCATTAGAGCTCACTCGTGCTAGAGCAGTTTTAAGTATTAAATTGAGAATTATAAGGTTAGATTGAAATTGTTTGATGAAGCTTCAAAAGTAATTAAAGTAAAATATGGGATATTGGATATTGCCTAATCTAGTTACCTTAGTGTTATATATTTGTTCCACAACGCAGTGAAATAGGGTAACTCACAAGTAACACTTCTCTCTCTCTCTCTCTCTCTCTCTCTCTCTCTCTCTCTCTCTCTCTCTCTCTCTCTCTCTCTCTCTCTCTCTCTCTCTCTCTCTCTCTCTCAAGATTCTATGTAGGCATTACTAGACGGTCCTTCAAGCCCTACTGTAGCTGCACTAGCTTTATATCCTTCAACTTTACCACCTCCTTTCCTGCCTACATTCTTCCATCTTTCCATCAAACCTCTTATAGCTTCAAAGTTATAAGAAACATTCAGCACTTGGGTGCTTAATGACTTCACAGGCCTAATCGCTGAGCTATATTCCTAAAGTCAATTTAATCTCCCTCTTAAGAAACATTATTCACAGGATTCCACATTGAATATTTTTTCATTTCTTATTGGTAACGAGATCGATTGTAATTTTAAGCCACTTTCAGTCTCTAAGATTGTTATACATCGCACATCAGTATAAGAAAGTGTTAAGAATACAGTAAATTTCTCTCCTTCATATCAGTGTCTGTGATACGAACTTGCAAATGTTGAAGGTTGGGACTGTGTTATAAAAGTGTTATGAATTCCACTGCAAGGAATAAGGGAGTGTTAGGATAGTATTGTGTGATTGGTGTGAGATTCTAATGGGGAAGTTAGGTCGTTCTTATGCCAAATTCCTTTCAGTAGAGCATGTTCCAAGGTGGACAAAGATAGTCCGGTTCATTTATCAGTGTTTCTAATATAAGTCAGCCTGAAAGTATTTTACTCAGGTTTTTTTTATGTAGATGGGTGTAAATTAGACTTTTCATGCAGAATTGGGATGTTTTGGATTTACGTAGCGTAGGTTATAGATTTTATTTATGTTAAAAAGATCCTTTAGCCATTTAGGAAGCTCATCACGTGCTCAGTCAGCATATTGGCAAGCATCAAACTAGAGTTTCTTAAAAAAAAAAAAAAGTATTTTCCAAGAGTATAATCCTCAGCTTCATTAAGCATAGCATATAAAAGATTTGTTATTTTAATTTTTTGAAATAGCCCGTTACAATCTTAAAAATGTCAAAGTAAAATAATCCTTTGAAGCTTTAGTAAATGTTTATATATTATAGATTTTCTGAGATAACTTTGTATTTAACGTAAAGTTTTCGTTTTTATATAAATTTATGTCTCCAAATACCAAATTATTTTCGTTATTATAGAATTTTGAAGTTCTAAATGTGTGATTTGAAGTATCTAAGGAGGGGAGTTTCAGTCTTTATAGTCACCAAGAGATAATTCGTAGAATATAATTTGTCTTTTTGTTCGGAGATTTTTTAGTTTGATGCTTCGCTCTTTATCAACATATATTTTCCTAACAATAATTAACTTGTATTGAAGTTATAATTCGTGGCCCTGTTTTTCTATATTATGAAACCGATTCTAATTTCTTTATCATTATCAAAATTAAAACGTGTAATGAATTCATTATTAAATGTCATTATGTTCGTGAACTACTTGTTATTATATATAATTAAGTATTTTATAATCTATAGATATGTTTGCCTTCGTTGGTACAATTTTCAACTCCCTTATACTGAAATGTATTGAGGAGCTCAAAGACACTCGTGTTTTAAACAATACTAAAATCATACTTTTTATTTAATATCTATTCATATTCTGCCAGATTTCAGTAGAGAATATAGTATCTGCCTGTCTCTTGTGTCTGAGCTCAATCTGGTAACTTTGAAAAAAATCATTTTAAACTTCATTTCCGGCTGGGTTAATCTAAAGTCTTTTAAGAACAAAAATATAGAAAGTTGATACATTAATTTAAATACTAAAACTAACTTATTCATTATTATTTTGACCGTAACTGGTAGTAAATATATTAAGTTACACAGGACCTGCGTAAAATCCATAATGAATAATAAATAATCATCTCCTTTGATTATTGGCTGAGGATACCTCGTCTTAGTATTGTCAGAGTTTATGAGCAATAGATAGTAAGAGATAATGAAATAAGGATTGTATTGTATAGAGTTATAAGATGATAGTATATTAAGGCCTTACGTGCTGAGGATAGTATACTGCAGTAAGGAATCATAAGCTGAAGATAGTATGAACTGAGGATAGTATTTAAGGGGGTTGACTTTATTTCACTCTATAGGCCTAAGTTTCTTATTAGGGGTTATATTAACTTTAAAACTCAAAGAGTAGGTAAATATTCAATTAGAAGCAAGATGTTTTATAGCATTAACATTTTTATAAGGTTATTATTTATTTTTTTTAAATAGTGTCGTGACTCGTTAGCTTTATAAATAGTTTCAGGTTAAACTCGTTTTCCAGGGTTTGCATTTGAGAACTTTATTACACAGCTAAAGTGGTTTGGGTGTCCACGTGTAAGATGAATGCGTACTTCGGTCCGATCTGACTGTCTGCTGGGAGAAGTAGCAAGGATGGTCAGGGCAGTAGCCTTGCACGTCTCTTCTTTTTTACCCGACTCAATCATATGCATTAAATGGCATGAGTCAGGGAGGCAACTTGGCATTTGTGAATCTTGTCTGCTTTTGAGAAAGCTTCAGGTGTCTGTAGTAATGAATCGTTCTGAAATTGCACAAAGGCATGAAAATGACCTTATTTTTCATTTTTAGATATTCCATTTGTTTTTTGTATTCTTGAAATATTAATTAAATGCTATAATTTTATGTTTCATTAGATAATTAATTAAATTTGCTGGAATCTGCCTTATAGGAATGAAAATAATAACATAAATGTTTTACCATTTAACTTTAGATGAGCTAAAAACTATTCTTGAAGCCTTTGAATTACAATCCCGATGTCATTGTTTGTAAAATTATCAATAAAAAGAAAAGAAAAGAAGGAAAAGGAAAGCATTCAAGGGCCTAGTAACATTGCTTTTTCAAACAGAAAACTTTGCATTAATTTTCCGGTTACTAGGTGGGAAAGGGGATGGCCTTGGTGGGCTTTCCTTTTCCTTTTTTTTTATTAATAATTTTATGATTTCAATTAGATAAAGCACTGCTTACTTACACAGTCATGAGATATGTAACCTCAAATTCCGAGCTTCAAACTCACCAGCAGTTGTTAAAGAAAACGGACACTGACTGGTAAACAAAGAAAATGGGACGTTTTGTCATTCTGTGCTCCATATTTGACGAAGGGCCACTCACCAAAGAGGCTTTCTTTGTCGAATTGAGAGCTTACTGTATGACAAACGTTAAGTTTTCTTTGATTTTAGGGCGTTTGAAGCTTTCAGAAAATGGGGTTTCATGAATCTGATGCTTATATGTCATTGACTTCATAGTGTTTGTATTTCCATTATATAATTAAATTGATCACACTGAAACCTGTACTATGTTTGACATTCAATCTTCTGCAATAAAAGTCTATGATGAATTTCAAAGTTTTTCTTCAGCCATATTGTGTTAGTTAGAAGCTTTAAGTACATATTTAGGTATACTTTCGCGGTCAAAATTTCAATTTAATTGCTTTAACATAGAATTTGAGGCTTTTGAGGAATAGTAACTAATGGAAATAACAAGGTCATTATATATTATCATGACTTTATTCAGGAAAAAAAAAAAACTTTCGCAGACAGCTGAATTAAGAAGTGGACTTTAGTCCAAAATGAAATACCAGACAGTTCGGCCATCTTGACTTTCAAGATATCATTAAACACTGGTACTACTGCTCTTGTGCCCCAGAAGGGGGGTGAACAAACTGTATTTGGGGGATAATTAAGTCCAAATGACCAGGCGACTAGTTAGGAGAGAGGACTATTACATGAGATTTCTTGGCCCTTTTTTGTGGGGGATAAAGCATTTGCTGGTACTGAAAGAGGTAGGGGACCGTTTAGGGAGAACACTGTCATATGAGGCTTAACGTAGGGAGAATACTCCAGAGTCGCTCCAATTTTTTTTATTTACTTCCGTTTTCTATTTTTATCAGTTTTCTGATTTTCTTTTTCATACCATTTTCTTTTTTTTTTGTATTAGGCAAACTAAATAAAAATTTTTAATATTTTGTATATGCACTTTATTTTGGAATTCCTAAGATATTACAAAGTTTGAGCATGGACAATATCTTAACAGTTTAATGAAAATATAATTTATGGTTAACTAACAAATTTAATAGGCGCTCCTCAATGTTGCAATTAAGAAAAATTGTTATGGACGAAAATACTGAGATTACAAGAGCAAGGGTCCTGAATGATATTTATGGGGAAAATGTCATACTACCGCTAATAGTATAACTACATGTGTTGAATAAGTAAAGGTAAATTGCCCAGTATTTTGACATCAGTATAATGTGGGCATTACCAACTACTTTAGTCATATCTTATGTCCATTTTAGTCATTGCTGGAAAAGGTTATCATGAAAGAGTAAAAGATATTTGACTATCTTGTACTCTATCATGAATTAACCTTTTCCAGCTCAGACTATAATGGACATAAGATATGACTAAAGTAGTCAATAATGCCCATATTACTGACGTCAAAATACTGGACATTTACCTTTACTTATTCAACATATGTAGTTATATTATTGGCAGTGGTATGGAATTTTTTCCCATAAATATCATTCAGGACCTTTGCTCTTGTGTCCAAGTATTTTCGTCCATAATTTTTCTTATGCAATTGACATTGAGTAGCGTCTATCATTTACAACAACACATTTGAAATAATCATTCTACCCAATATGTTACAAATTATACAAGCATTTCACGTCTCAATCTAGTTTTAATTGATATTTATTGCCTAAAATCATAAATGACAAAACAGTATTTTATTCAATAAAAAGTAACTGGTTTTAAGCATTTGACATCTGCTTAATTAAAATGTTCAATTAACATCCCATTTATATTTTTTTTCTAGATTTGCAAGCAATTCTACCTACAAAACCTCTTGTATATTCAACCCGAACAATTTACCTCTCAATTTGTAATGTTATTACTTTAAAAGTACTAACCTTTAAGATACTACTCCTAAATGCTATATTGGAAGGAATCTCTCAATTATTCACCAAATCTTTTTAAAATACCCACAATTATTTTTTTTTTTACCTTCCCTAAAGATAATTATCCATTCCATTGTCCTAAATACCGAATACAACCCGATTATTATTTTCATCTTATGCAGTGCCTCACATGCAATTCTTAAATACTCTTAAGTTTACCCTATGCATCAAGAACAAAATGTCAGAGCATTCTCTTCACAAATAATTAACTTCAGCAAATATTCTTATGCAATCAATTGCCCTATTAATTATTGATGTATTTTCCCCTAAAAATATAACAAATATTATCCTTGACCCTTTTATTAGTTATAATTACTCTTCTAAGTCTTAAAAGAATAACCTTGAATTTTACTTTTAACCATTCTTAGAACATTACTTCAAGCAAGAAACATTCCTTCAATGTTGATTTTTATCAAAACTACTACACTGGCTGTTTCTTCCTCTTAAGACTACCATAACTCAAATTACTATTCCTTTCATAAAACCCTCTAATATAAATTTAATTGGCAATATGCTCCAAATTAAAACTAACTATATCAGCTATATTCTAGACTACAGCACGAGGCAGTTAATTGCATTTATTATATACAAATTATGCAAAGCTTAAAACCAGTTGACAAGAGATTTTATCTTTTTAATGAAAATTTTATCATTTGCATAATTTGAAATAAATTCCTATTCAATACATTGAAGAAAAATAAACAGGATCTTTTACTATAAACATGAATTTAGAATGTGTGTGACCAGAATAACGAAAATATTGGTATTTTGGGAAAATTTTTCATTTAAAATTTACTAAAACATACTGTGAACTTTTGAAATTATGTTACAAACACCTTGGAAAAGTTACAATCAATCTAAACTTATCTAGTTACATTTTTTATTGTTAATATATCCTTAATTCCAGGATATGAGAGAGAGAGAGAGAGAGAGAGAGAGAGAGAGAGAGAGAGAGAGAGAGAGAGAGAGAGAGAGAGAATATTATCCATCTAATGCTTAGAAATCCTATAAAACCTTAAAAACAGTGAATCCCTTCAGAAATATTCAAAATTATTCTTATTATGATTTTCCTTGCTTTCTGTTACACAAAATAAATGGATTAATTGCTTGCACATTATATAAACACATTTAATAAATAAAAAGAGGAATATTTACATGGCATACTTGGTTTTCTCTTCAACAGAAACATTTGGAAAATAATTCTGATGTTGGGGCTTTATATGAAATTTTCAATTAAGCAAAAAATGTCATTATTGCAAGAGGGAAGGAAATATGGCAGCTATTCTGAAATTTATAAGCCAAAATCATCAGTTAGTCTTTGCAAGGATCTGGCAGTATTTTTAGACTTCTGGAAGTGTTGTAAAAGTTATATATGGTGTCCGAGTAAAGATCTAGGAGTAATTGTTGACTTCTCTAGTAAATATACAAATACATGTACACATGTTGATTGCTAGAATATAAGCTATTCAACCACCAAGGAAAAAAAGTGACTGACTAGCACTCGCAAGCTGTGGCTAATTAGAGAGAGGACTTTTTCCCAAACTACTGCCTTAAGCATATCTACTTATATCTTTTAAAGAGAACATGGGCCCTCTACAGATTTCACATTGCGTAGAAGAAAATTCAATGAGTTGCTAATAATTGGAAGATAGTCTCGAAAGGCAGAGATGAAATTGTATACATAGACAAATTGTATACATAGACAAAGATGAAATTATATTCCTAGTTAAGAGATAGTCGAGGTTATATTCACATACAAATAATGTTTCTTTTAAATACAGATTGTGGAATGAATTTGAATCAATTGCTAAAAGATTATTAATATTTTCCCTTCAGTCACACACTTCAATAACATGTTTACAGTACTTTACACAATTAAAATATGATACGATCTTGAAGCATGTTAATAGGTCCAGAGGAAATTGACATTAGATTTAACAGCAAGTTAATGAAAATTGAAAACGAGCAGCAAATTTCTAAGGAAGTCACTCTTCATTTACATTTGATGGTCTTAATTTGTTATGTTAAATTTCTTCCTCCAACAAAAACATTTACAATACGACAACGTCAATTTAACATTACCTATAAAAATGACAGCTAACTATTTTAAAAAATAATAGGAATCCATTAACATTATGTATGTTCGTATTAGCCATGACAGTTTGCAGATAACTAAATGAGTGACTGTGCTTGTTTAATAAATAATAATAAAGAAATTGCAATTTGAATTTAAATTAGAAAGTCAAAGCAGCTCATAAATGTGAATCTGAACCTAAATTTCAAGTAAAATTTTGGGTGTTTAAAATCTAATAGAAAAATAGCATCACATGTAAATATTTTCTTTTACGGAAAGATGCAAAGAATTAAACACTAACTAGAAATAGTTTTATATGCACTGACTTTTGTAAAGATTAAGAGCTAATAAAATAGTTGCTACTAAACTCAGTACAACTTAAATTTATGCCCTTCTGAAATAAACACACTTTGATAAACTTGAAATAATCGGATATATCTTTGTTGTCAAAGTTGATATTACTTATTTACTGCAACTTCTCATTTCTTTACCTTCAGTTAGTGATTACTATTGAACCTATGTGATAAAAATGGAATGACAATTGTTAACACAAAACTCCATAAAATTTCAATAACTCTGGTAAATTGTGCATTTCAAGATATTTGTACTATTTCTCACAAGGGTATTTCAATACTCAGAAACGTTGCATGATAAGAGTGGCCACTTCAGTCGACATGATTTGGTAATGGATTGTTTTTCCGTAGTCAATCCCAGATTTACTGTTGTATCTTCCTCTTGATGTTATTTACAATGTCTCACTATAGTTAGTGCATGTGCATATTATTTGCAGGTTAATTTCCTGTTTTGAGCAAGAGGATATAAGTAGTCATTTTCTTTTAAGCAGGTGGTTATAATCTTTCCTTCTCGTTTGATGCTTCTGGTCTGAAAAATAAATAAAATGTTAATTGTAGAGATAATGTCTTTTTAAAATATTCTACTGTGCACTTCAATATCAAGACTATACTTTTAGTAAAACATTCTGCAAAATGAATGCTAAAAAATAACAAATTTGGAAATTTGTATTTTTCCTAACATACAAATCTGGAGCTATCTATAGGGTATTACTTTTGGCAACGCTGTAAACCAGCCAAGACAATTTTAGTGAGGGATAATTACCCCATCAGCTAGTAAGCAGGAGGGGGTTGGGGTAGACTAGCTACCCCGCTCACTCACACCTGTCGGTTGAGTCACCACTTTTGCTTTCTGGCAGGACTTCTAGGGGGACAGGGTGGCGGGCCAATTTGTATAAATAGCTCCAGGTTTGTACGTTAGGAAAAATACAAATTATTTCCAAATTTGTTATTTGTTCCGACACAGATACAAACCTTCACTATTTACAGGGTGACTTACTCTTAGGAAGGAGGAAGTTCTACCAACTGGCCTTGGTCATGACCCGGGGTTCCCTCTAATTGATCTTTGATCTAATTAGTAGGAACCCTACCCTTGCTAAAATCAAAGTAGTTACAAGGTAACTCGATGATAGCGGCCTGCAGAAGGTTGTGTGAGAGAGACTCGTAGCTTGTCTTTACGTAGGAACTTGAGGATAAGCATGAGTTCTAAGACATATCCAATACCCTCCCTCACGAGGTATTGGTGACGTAACAAAGTATTTATTCATACTCAGGATGCACTAGGAAAATGAATCTTACCTGCAGAAGGGCGAGGTCAGTTATGCTTCGGTCTAGCAGAGCTGTTTCCCCAAGGGGGGAGAAGGAGAAAGAAAGAACAGAGCCAGACATTCTTTTCATTCACCCCAGACTAACCCGGGTAACCTCAGCCCTCAACCCTCTGCTACTTTTCCATCAAGGAGCCTGATCACTTGTTGTGCGGCCACCACAGGACCAAAGGAGAAGGTTTCCATGCTCCTGTGGGTTACTAAGGCGAATACTCTCGTGAATACCTGGGGTGCTTGGAAAGACTGAAACACAGCACTCTGAACTGGTAATGGTTCCAATTGAACATGAATCTCAGATACTACCTGGAAGACGGGTGAATTGGGATCTGGAAGTATGCGTCCTTTATAGCTAGAGTGCACATGAAGTCCTGTGTCTTATCGCTTGTCTGACTGTGTCGGCTGTCTTCACCCTGAAAGGTGTGTGTTCAACAAACCTGTTCAGGGCCGAGAGGTCGACGACTGGTCTCCAGTCTCCAGACGCCTTTTTCACAAGAAAGAGTCGACTGTAGAAGCCTGGGGACCCGTCGAGGACCTCCTGGAGAGCGTCCTTCTCCAACACGGACTGGACTTCTGCCATGAGGGGATCCGCACAGGAGTTCGATGGAATCGGCACTCGAGTCAGTGGAGGGGGAGAGAGCGTGAACGGGATACGATACCCTGAACGAATCACCTCGACCATCCAGGGTTTGGCCACGTGGTGAAGCCACCTCTGCCAGCAGCTTTGCAGGCATCCCCCCACACGTGGGAAAATGGGAGGATTGCCTGTCTCATTGGGACCGGCCTCGGCCGGATCCCTTCTTACCCTTTCCTCCACGAAAGGACTTTTTGCTGTGAAAGGCCTGCTTCGCACACTTTTTACCCTGCTGTTTTGGGTCTCTAGCCCTTTTCGGTTGCGGGTTTTGCTGTGCTTTCCGCTGTGGCTGAGAGGGGTAAGGTCTAGGTGTTGAGACCTTTTGGATAAGGGAGTCCTGACTGGACTTCCTCCACCTCTCTGCCACCCGCTCGACATCCTCGGGATGGAACAAAGAATTGCCCTCGAAAGGAGCATTTCTCAGTCTCGCTACTTCGGCCTGAGGGAGACGTCTATGGAACTTGCCTATGAGGGCATCTCTCCTCTTCAGGATAGTGTTGGCCAAAAGGTTCACTACCTGATGGGAGAGGAACTTGATGGCCCAAGTGCCAGACAATAGGAAATCCAAAGACTTCCTGGAGGACTCCCAAGACAGGTCCTTAGACCGCATCAGTTGTCCTAAGGATCCTAACCAGAAATCCAGCTACGAGGTAGCCTGCATGGCATACTTCGCCACTTTCTCCTGGTTTAGGATTTCAGAGGCCGAAAAGGAGACTGGAAGTCCCGTAAGTTTCTCGAAGGGTGTGGCCTTCGAGAGTGCCTCTATAGAGTGGTCGAGAGGCAGCGTTGGAAGAGATTCCCCAAGGATCTCGTAGTACCTCCTCTGAAACACATACGGAGGAGGTAGGAGCTTGGAGGATGAGCTGGAGTGGAGAGGAGGTGGACCCAGTTGCCTGGGACACTGCCTTCTGTTTGGCACCCTTCAACCCTTTGACCAGGGCAAAGCTGCACTGGTCCTTTGAGGTTTCTGAGTGCCGTAGAACTGGTCAAGGACCGTTTCTTTTCCATCTAGAGGGGCTGCCGATGGATCTGGAAGTCCACTGATGGAACGGATGCAGGCTAGAACCTGCCAGAAGGCGTGTTCAACTCCTTCCTCTCATCCTCCGTAAGCTTAGGGCTAGCGGCTGCTGGCAGAGCGTAATCCTCGAGATCGCTCTGCCCTTCCACGTCCGAGCTCTCATCTATAGGAGCCCGGAGTGGGTCGAAGTCGTCAACTGGATAGACTGGGGATAGGGAGACTGCCGAGGAGGTGCTCGCTTCTGGCTGCCTGGGAGGCAGTGAGGAAGGAAGCCTGGCCGAGGATTTGGGGATGGTGAACAAATCCTTCGGTTCCCTCTCACGAGGCCGGAGGTCCTCTGTCCCCAAGGGCCTAGAGGACTCCGTCGGCTTACAGGTGGAATGTAAGTCCGCTGCCTTACGGGACGAGTCCTGTCTGGTCGCAGGTCGTGCCTCCTTAGACACTATCTTGACCGGTACGGGACGGAAGGAGTCTCCATAGAAAGTACCCCTATCCTCCTTGGGGGGCCAAGGACGAATCCTTTTCCTTTTCCCCTTTGGTCTAGCATGTGGTGTCTTGAACTGCAGGGGGGCTACCCTGAGGTTCATGCCTAATCTCCTCCAGAGGTCTTTTGCGAGGGGATGACCGTCTCCCCTTGCCAGGAGGACTCGCCAGTGCGGAATCTTCCAAACTCCTAGGATCGGAGGGAGGAGAAGACCCTGGGAAGAGAGGAGGCGATAAAGGGATCCTAGGTGTGTCACCTAAGGACTGGGAGCGGGGAACGACTCCTTTCATGGCTTGGCGCATTACATTGAATAAGGTGCTAAGCCACGGGAGGTCACGGGCTCCCGAGGAACTAAGGGGGAGGTCCTTAGGAAGGCACTGCTCCCTGGGTTTAGGAACCTGGGCAGGTTTCCTAACCCTTTTGTCTGAGGGAGGCTTCCCTACAGGCAAGATCGGAAGGCGGAAGGGTGCTCGTGGCGCGCAATATGTTGTTCAGGCGCACGGCGCGCAATATGTTGTTCAGGCGCACGGCGCCCAATATGTTGTTCGCGCGCATGGCGCACAACAGGTTCGAGCACATAGTGAGCAACAGGATGTTATGGCATATGGCACGCCATAGGATGAACCCGCGCGCCACGTTCGCCATTTTGTTCGCATATGACAAGTTGGTCATGCGCGCGAGAGCTCTAAGGTTGGTGAGAGAACTCACTGCTACGCTCACCCGAAGGTTCACGATAGCTTGTGTTGTGAGAACGCAAACAATCAACACAACGGGAGTTTGAAAACTACATCATAAAAAGAATGACTATGATCACGAGAGCCCGAAAGTTCAGTGTGAACTGCGTTGCGCGAACCCGAAGGATCAACGCAACAAGAAACTGAAGTTTCTCTGTCACGATACACCGAAGTGTTAGCGTGACTAAAGTTACGAGAGCCCAAGGGTTCAGCGTAACTCAGATTATGAGACCCTGAAGGATCAACGTAACGAGGAAACGAGGTTCCTCTGTCAAAAGACCCTGAAGGATCAGCGTGACTGACGGTACGAGAACCCGGAGGTTCAACGTTACCATCGATACGAGAGCCCGAGGGTTCAGCGTAACAGAAACCCGAAGGTTCAGCAGGACGGAGACCTGAAGGACTCCTGCTGTCATGAGAAATCGTAGGATCTACATGACGAGAGCCCGAAGGTTCACGATCACGCCAGCCCAAAGAGTGACCGTCACGAGACCCCGAAGAGTCAACGTGAGGAGAACCAGCAGGTTCAAAAAGACGTCTCCTCACAGCCCAAGGAGGAGAACGTCCAGGGTGGAGAGGGGTTACCCACCCCTCCACTCTATGAACCTCCGGAGAGGAACGTTCAACAGACTCCGCCTGAGGGGGAGGCTGATTAAGGTCTACAGATAATTCCTCCGCAGGGGAGGAGAGTTCACCCGAAGGAGAACTACGCTTATAACATGGTTCTCTTTCCACCCTCGGAGGAGAACGTAAAGCGTAAGGAGATTGCCAATGTAGAGAGGCAATCTTCTCTCGCGAACGAGATATGTTCCCCTGAAGGGGAAGCTTGCCTTGGAGAGAGCCCCTACCACCGCCCGTTGGGTTAGCTTACTCCTTGGGTCGGAACCAGACTCTCTGCCTGACCGATGGGCAACAGCGCCTGCGCCCAGAAGAGGAGGATCGACCTCTGCAGAGGAAGAAGATGACTGCCTTCTCTCTGCTCCCCTTCGGAGGAGTTCGAGAAGAACTTCCTTCGTAGGGGGACCATCGACGCCCAGCGATGGCCACAAAGACACAAGGTCTGGAAAGGAACAGACTCTCCCTGGGGGAAGAGAAGGAGCCGACTCACTAGGGGAGCCGCCACCCTCGCCTATCCCCCAGGGTTGACCTGGAGTCACAAACCCTGCGCTACTGCTCGACCGTGCCCCGGAAGGGCCTCGTCGAGGATTAGCTTCAGGTAGAGATTTGGGCGTAGAGGAAGTAGAAGCCCGCGATTTCTTCGATTTCGAGGAAGACCGCGAAAGCGAAGACTCGCGTTTAGACTTTTTCTTTTTCTTACGTACAAACCTCTCCCACTGGGAGGCAGGCCACTCCCTACACTCGGAACAGGTGTTGTAACACACGCCGATACACACAAAAGAAAAAGGAAAAATAATAGTCAAGGCAGTTTGTTTAAAGGGAGAGAGAGACGGCACGTCCGCACTCTACCGAGCCAAAAGCAAAAGTGGTTACTCAACCAACATGTGTGAGTGAGCGGGGTAGCCAGTCTACCCCAACCCCCTCCCGCTAACTAGCGGATGGGGTAATTATCCCTCACTAAAATTGTCTTGGCTGGTTTTCAGCGTTACCGAAAGTAATACTCTATAAATAGCGAAGGTTTGTATCTGTGTCAGAACAAATAAAAGATATTATTATGTAATATAAAATAGTTGAAATAATGACAAACTAGATTACGAGACCCCGAAGGATCAACGTAACGAGGAACCGAGGTTCCTCTGTCACAAGACCCCGAAGGATCAGCGTGACTGACGGTACGAGAAACCAGAGGTTCAACGTTACCATCGTTACGAGAAACCAGAGGTTCAACGTTACCATCGTTACGAGAAACCAGAGGTTCAACGTTACCATCGTTACGAGAGCCCGAGGGTTCAGCGTAACAGAAACCCGAAGGTTTCAAGTCGCAAGAGCCCGAAGGTTCAGCGTGACGGAGACCCGAAGGTTTCAAGTCGCAAGAGCCCGAAGGTTCAGCGTGACGGAGACCCGAAGGACTCCTGCTGTCATGAGAACCCTTAGGTTCAGCGTGACGGAGACCCAAAGGACTCCTGCTGTCATGAGAACCCGAAGGTTCAGCATGACGGAGACCCGAAGGACTCCTGCTGTCGTGAGAACCCGCAGGATCTACATGACGAGAGCCCGAAAAATTAAAAATACATTTTGTAAAGTGGAGAAATATTACTTACTAAATTCTAATAAAAAAGATACTGTACTTCACTACAATAATAGAATGGCTAGCCTCTGGTAATCCTCTTCCAAGAGACTACTTAAAAAAACATTATTCCTTATATAAAACATTTACCATTCACCACAGAAGATACCTGGTCAAACACATACAATACTCATAAAACATTTATATAAAAAAGCTATATATAAATTGAGGAAAAAAAAAAATACTGACATGGTAACAGTTTCAGGAGTAGAATATTACTGTATACAAGAGTATAGTGCTGTGGAATTTTTTTTTTTTCAATTTAAAAAAAAAAAGAAAAAAAAGAAGACCAGGAACTTAATAAATTTATCAAACAAATGTATCACTTTCATAATTGAAATGGCATACTAAATTCTAATTATAATTATTATATTGATCCTCCATAAATTAATTCCAACTGTCCTATCATTTCAATTAATTAATTCAAGTGAATTTTCTGATTAACTTTTAATCAAAGAACCAGTCTATTCTACCCATCTTCCTCATGTTACCTTAAACTATGGAAATTCTTATCACATTCCCTGACTGGCAAACCCAGTCTTAATTAGTTTATTGAAGAGTTTATTCAACAGTATTGGTTTTTACTTACTGGGTATACTTCATCCATGGGGTAACCTATTCAACACTATTAAAACGGCAACCTTGTCTCACCGGAGTCACGTCTCTAATGTTTATAAACACAGAACAATAATGTATCTTTTACCAATGATTAATCAATGTTAATCCAACTTTAGCCATGAATCATATAATCCTGCCTTTATCCTCCATTGGCTTCCGTATCCTGCCTCTGTCCCTTAACCGACCTATCATTGTCTAATCAAATTACTGATTTCATTTTATTTCAACTAACAAATTAACTCTTGTTTTGACTATTAAAGTGTGTATACATCACTGAATCTTTAGCAAGTCGACATGACTTCAAATTACAAGCTCCAGATTTTAGTACTCCTTTGTATGAATCTAAACCAGGCTATGTACTGATCTAATAACTTGTTACTGTAACAAACAATGGCCTAGATTAAGTGACCTATCCTACAACCTAAGAGTTATTAAAAATATTATCATAGGATCAAGACATTCTTTTACTTTATTCCTCTTAGTGAATTGGAAGTAAACCTTTCTCAGATTTCTTTACAAAATTTATTTATCTATTAGGATTATTGAAAAATATTTGTAATTTTCTTAACTACAAAAAAACCTGAGTTCTTCAATAAAAGTGTGATTCAGCTTGGCAACAAATGAGTGTACTTTTCTAGAAGGGCGTCTATGAACAATAGTGTGTTCCCAATAAGAGACATGACATCAAAATTGGATGAATGCTTGCCTCTTGAGGAAGTGCATTCGATCAGAAGTGTGTGTAAAATCGTAAGCGTACTTATGTGCGAATATGTAGGAGCGCATAAGCATGAGGATGCTCCAAGTCAGATGAATGAGCGTGAAGAGACAGGCACACCCAGTTTAAGTCCAATGAATGAGAGCATTAGCACAAGCAAGTGAGGTGATGCTACAGTAGGGGAGCACCCTTGCAAGCAGGCGAGGTGGCTGTGGTTTTCCCATAGGGAAGTTCTCTTGCAGGCAGGTGAGGTGGTGCACGATTGTAAGAAGGTTAAGTGGTGCATGATTGATTGCGAGCAAACAAGATTCTGCAATGATCAATTGCGAGCAGGTGGTGGAAAGAGCATATGAGATGGAACTTAAATAGATGTGCTTAATCACTCGCATGTGAGGTGGCGCTACCATAGATGGGTTCGATCACGAACAGCTGAGGTGAAAGGAGCATGTGATCAGATGCAATGGCACTCAAGTAGAAGAGTCTGATCAAATGCCATGGCACTAGAGTAGCCTACTCTAGGAGCACCCAATCGAGAAATAGGGCTGTGATCGCAAACAGGTGGGATGGCATTCCCATTGTTAACGGATGAAATTACGCTTTTTTTTCCATCCTCAATGAAGGATTGGTAAACACAAGCTCCCATGGGGAAAGAAACAATAGGATTGACCCATATGTAACTTGAAGGACTAATTATCTAAAAAGATGAAAAAGAAGGGCAGTGACTTCTCTTTTTTCTTCCTTCTGGCAGTGCGCACCAAGTTCAATTAATGCAAGGATCAGCTTTCTGTGCTAAGAGATGAAGATGCATCAGATTCGAAGTTCTTCTATTGACGGAGAGCAATGAAGTTCCATGTTACATTCCTAAATTACGATGACATCACTGTCACTATTACTCACTAGTCAAGGGCATAATCATCTACAAAAATGCTGTTAACAGGAACTGAAGTGTATATCAGCATATTAACTCAAAGAGCATCAAAAAAGTAACCGCTTTGGCTCTGGATAAGACCAAGTCTGTAAAATTCTTTTTCCTCCTAGTCACGTAAATTCTGAAAAGCAAAGTACTGTACGATTCTATATTGGACTGATGGTCCAGCCAGGATGTTGCTTGGAGACTGGCCATAGAGGTGGCTTCCATAACAGCAGTCTAAGAAGAAGAAAAGATTATGCCCAGTCTCTCCACCATGTCGGTTGGAAGGGGAAAAGGGCTCGATCCTTCAGGAACATAGAATCTGCAATGATGGAATAAGGTCAGGAGTAAGATCCTGTACGACCTGCTTCCTATTAGATTGCCTCTTCAGCAGGTTCCGACTAAAGAAATTTTTACCATTGCAGAGCACCAAAGGGCCAATTAATCGAGGTCTTTCCTCCTTTCGCAGGGTTCCTTAAAGCCTCACCTTAAGTTGTTATCTTTATGATCAGAGCACTTTGATGAATGTCAACTCCATCTCCAAGTTCTCTGCCTCCCCTGGAGCGGTACCTTGTTTGGGGGTTACAGGATCTGTAATCTACGTCGACCCCTCTTCACATCGAGGAGACAGTACACTGTTGTGGCTCAATTCTTGACTCCCTAGCTCCAGTGCAAACCTTGGCTGACTTATTCCCTGTACCGCAGAGGGGTTTGCGCTATCCTGTTGGAAGAACCCTTGGACCAACTCAATACCATGGTCTGGAGAATGCATACGTGAGAAGATGACCATTAGAACATGGTACGGACAATACTTTGTCCTTGTAGCAACTGCCGATCTTGTGAAAATCTCCCCCTCTAGATATCCTCCTCTGAGGATCTCGCCTCAATCAAAACATGCATGTACTTTTGACTATGTGCTAGTTATTTTTCATTGCTAGGATATGTGCTAGTTGCTTTACATTGCTAAACGAGTGTCTGCAAAATCTGTTGTAAACACCTGAGTGATACAAATTGTACTGGCGCTTTGTAACTGGAGACTACTTTCCGGCATTAAAGTGCTAGCATGTGCAGGCCAATGTACTTTCTTGCAACCTAAAATGATAAGGTGAGCAATCATGAGTAGGTAGATGATAGAAACTAGAAGAGCCAGCCTGTAATGGTGAATCCTCATCCACATAAGAGTGAGTGCAGGGAGTTGCAAGTGTCCAAAATAGAGAGCTTGAAGTGGTTTCAGGCTCCTCAGAGTGCATTGTAAAATAAGAGGACATGACGCAGGAGAACCTACTTTGATAGAAGGGGTGCATCCTCTCTTGGTGTGAGCAAACAGGTGCATCTGAAGAAGATCGCTCGTTCGTCAGGGGATGCATAGCAGGGAATGAGAACATGTGTGAAGGACAGCATGTGCAGGAAATGTGTTGGGGAGAGCAGGAGCGCGTAGGTGATTAACACTCCAGAAAAGGCATGAACATATTGATGAGTGTGCGCATATAGGTGGGAGTGCTGTCCAGGGTGTGAGAGCTAACAGGAGAGGATGCAAGGTCTCTCAGTGTTCCAAAGAATCCAATAACATGATGGCCCTTGTTTTACTTGCCATAAAAGGTGCCTCTTCACAGTGCATGTCTTTCACCTCTGCAAGGTGCACCGAGATCGGTAAACACAAAATGGAGAGCAAGGTTTATTAAATTAGACTAGTCAGAGGGGTAGTTCAAGGTCACTACTTCTTCCTTGAAGTTGCCGTAACTGTTTCTATGGTCTGAACCACTTTGAATACATATGAGGAGGGGGGTCCAAATGAGGGAATTCCTCTGCCCATGTGGCAGATGAGGAAGATACTGGCTTGAAAGTACCCACGACTTGCAGCATTTTATGCCTCTAATCCCAAAGAAGCTGGCAAGTCCTTATGGACATTTCCTTACCATTCCTCAACTCAAGTTTGAGGCTATTTACTAGGCGAAGAGCAGAGAATAGCTATGTCTTCTGGGTAACCAGCTACTATCAACTCTCTTGTAGCTTACTCATGAGGGAGAGAAGAAATTCCATCAATACTTGTCACCCACCCAGAGGAGGGGGTCAAAAGTTCAGGTACCAGAACAACAACAACTGTGGACTTTCTCGTTTTTGAGGATGACCACAGAGATGGATATTTTGTTTTGACTGATGGCCAATCCTTACACTAATTGCATGGGCAAGACTGCAAACAATCATGACCCACGCTAGAGGCACATAAAGAATAGGATCCACATCTACTCATGAAGATTCTGCACTTATGTCCAGCAATCCCAGGGAAGGGTTCAATATCCACCATTACAAACACATACACTATGTAAAAATAAAGTGACTTCTTGGTGTTCTGGCGAGAAGTTAGGGCCTCCCTTCCACACATCTGTAACTATGGACACCATTATAAATCTTAGCAACCTAGTCCTAATAAAAGGACTAGGGTTTGCATTCATGTAAGACCATACATTGCGAATTCAACACTATCCTAATATATTGGTGATCAAATCCCACCTTAATTCATTAGTAATCCATTACTACCTTAGTCTTCTAATGAACACTTGAAATCTTCATCTCCCTTTACTGTATAAAACGTAGGATTAGTCCAACTAACAATTGCCAATGAAGTACAAAATGAAAACAATCCTACTGAAATCTAATACCAATAAAATTCTGCCTTGAATAACTAATTATTAGTCCAACTAACAATTGCCAATGAAGTACAAAATGAAAACAATCCTACTGAAATCTAATACCAATAAAATTCTGCCTTGAATAACTAATTATGAATAAAATTATCTAATTTCAATACTGATCAAATCCATAAACTTAATTGTACTAATGCAATTGACACTCCATAATCCTCATAATCCATAAAGCGGTTAATCCAAATTTAATTTACTCAAATAATTTTAAGGTGTATTTCTTGACTGTAACCTGTCTCTAAATGCCCAAATGTATAATGTAATAAAAATGTTATTTTTATTAGTAAAATAAATTTTTGAATATACTTACCCGATAATCATGTAGCTGTCAACTCCGTTGCCCGACAGAATTCTATGGAGGGATACGCCAGCTATCACAATACTAGAAGGGGGTGTACTTACCAGCGCCACCTGTGGCCAGGTACTCAAGTACTTCTTGTTGACACCTCCTCAATTATTCCTCGGTCCACTGGTTCTCTCTGGGGAGGAAGGGAGGGTCGATTAAATCATGATTATCGGGTAAGTATATTCAAAAATTTATTTTACTAATAAAAATAACATTTTTCAATATTAAACTTACCCGATAATCATGTAGCTGATTCACACCCAGGGAGGTGGGTGAAAACCAGTGTACAAGATTAAAGGATAGCTAAGTATCCCATATTTCATATAACAGTTATCTCAAATAACAATGAAATAAGTACCTGGTAAGGAAGTCGAATAGAACCGTTACTCTGCCTCTTTTTTAAAGTTCGTCTTCCTTACTGAGCGCAGCGTTCCTCTTGGAGGCTGAATCAACCCAAAGGTGCCAAAGTACACGGGGTTGCAACCCCTACTAAAGGACCTCTACCAAACCTTTAACCCAGGCGCTTCTCAAGAATGAATAGACCACCCGCCAAATCAAAAGGATGCGGAAGGCTTCTTAGCCTACCGTAACAACCATAAAAACAACAATAAAAGCATTCAAGAGAAAGGTTAAAAAAGGTTATGGGATTAAGGGAATGTAGTGGCTGAGCCCTCACCTACTACTGCACTCGCTGCTACGAATGGTCCCAGGGTGTAGCAGTTCTCGTAAAGAGACTGGACATCTTTCAGATAAAATGATGCAAACACTGACTTGCTCCTCCAATAGGTTGCATCCATTATGCTCTGCAGAGAACGGTTTTTATTAAAGGCCATCGAAGTAGCTACGGCTCTTACTTCGTGGGTCCTTACCTTCAGCAATGCAAGGTCTTCCTCCTTTAAGTGAGAATGTGCTTCTCTGATCAGAAGCCTTATATAATACGAAAGCCCATTCTTGGACATGGGCCTCGAAGGTTTCTTGATGGCACACCATAAAGCTTCTGACTGTCCTCGAATAGGTTTAGACCTCTTAAGATAATATTTGAGAGCTCTGACAGGGCAAAGAACTCTCTCTAGTTCGTTACCTACCATGTTGGAGAGGCTAGGTATTTCAAACGATCTAGGCCAAGGACGTGAAGGAAGCTCGTTCTTTGCTAGGAATCCAAGCTGAAAAGAACATGTTTCAGATTCGGTTGTGAAACCAATGTTCTTGCTGAAGGCATGAACCTCACTGACTCTCTTAGCTGTTGCAAGGCAGACGAGAAAAAGAGTCTTGAGGGTAAGGTCCTTGAAGGAAGCTGACTGGAGAGGTTCGAACCTAGATGACATAAGGAACCTTAAGACTACGTCTAGATTCCAGCCTGGAGTGGAAAGACGACGTTCTTTAGACGTCTCAAAAGACTTAAGAATGTCTTGAAGGTCCTTGTTGGAAGACAGGTCCAAACCTCTGTGGCGGAGAACTGAAGCCAACATACTCCTATATCCTTTAATCGTAGGTGCTGAAAGGGATCTCTCATTCCTAAGATGTAGAAGGAAGTCAGCTATTTGGGTCACAGAGGTATTGGTAGAGGATATTGAATTGGCTCTACACCAGCTTCGGAAGACCTCCCACTTAGACTGGTAGACTCTATGAGTGGAAACCCTTCTTGCTCTGGCAATCGCACTGGCTGCCTCCTTCGAAAAGCCTCTAGCTCTAGCGAATCTTTCGACAGTCTGAAGGCAGTCAGCCGAAGAGCGTGGAGGTTTGGGTGCAACCTGTCTACGTGAGGTTGACGTAGAAGGTCCACTCTTAGAGGTAGAGTCCTGGGGAAGTCGACTAGCCATTGAAGTACCTCTGTGAACCATTCTCTTGCAGGCCAAAGGGGAGCAACCAGCGTCAGCCGTGTCCCTTCGTGCGAGACGAATTTCTGCAGAACTTTGTTTATTATCTTGAACGGTGGGAATGCGTACAGGTCGAGATGGGACCAGTTCAGTAGAAAAGCATCCACATGAACTGCTGCAGGGTCTGGAACAGGGGAACAGTACAGCGGAAGTCTCTTGGTTATGGAGGTGGCAAACAGATCTATGGTAGGTTGACCCCACAAGGTCCAAAGTCTGTTGCACACACTCTTGTGGAGGGTCCATTCCGTGGGAATGACCTGATTCCTTCTGCTTAGGCGATCTGCTGAGACGTTCATATCGCCCTGAATGAACCTCGTGACCAGAGTGAGGTTTAGACCTCTTGACCAAATGAGGAGGTCCCTTGCGATCTCGTATAGGCTCCTCGAATGGGTCCCTCCTTGCTTGGAGATGTAAGCCAAGGCTGTGGTATTGTCTGAGTTCACCTCCACCACTTTGCCTAGCAGGAGGGACTTGAAGTTCAACAGGGCTAGATGAACTGCTAGCAGCTCCTTGCAGTTGATGTGGAGTAATCCTTGTTCCTCGTTCCACGTTCCCGAGCATTCCCGTCCGTCCAAGGTTGCACCCCAGCCCGAGTCCGATGCATCTGAGAAGAGATGAAGATTGGGGGTCTGAATGGCCAACGATAGACCCTCCCTGAGAAGGAGGTTGTGCTTCCACCACAGGAGAGTGGTCTTCATCTCTTGGTTGATAGGGATAGAGACTGCTTCGAGAGTCGAACCCTTGTCCCAATGAGCTGCAAGATGGAATTGAAGAGGGCGGAGGTGGAGTCTCCCTAGCTCGACAAACAGGGCCAGTGATGAGAGGGTCCCTGTGAGACTCATCCACTGTCTCACTGAGCAACTGCTCCTCTTCAGCATGCTCATGATGCACTCTAGGGCCTGGCTTATCCTGGGGGCCGATGGAAAAGCCCGAAAATCCTGACTCCGAATCTCCATTCCCAGGTACACAATGGATTGGGAGGGAATGAGTTGAGACTTCTCTATGTTGACTAATAGACCTAGGTCTCTGATTAAGTCTAAAGTCCAATGAGATTCTCCAGACAACGACGACTCGTGGAGGCTCTCAACAGCCAGTCGTCTAAGTAGAGGGAGGCTCTGATGTTCGACAAGTGTAGGAATTTTGCTATATTCCTCATCAGATGAGTAAAGACCATAGGAGCTGTGCTTAGGCCAAAACACAGGGCTTGGAATTGGTAGACAACCTTTCCAAAAACGAATCTCAGGAAAGGTTGGGAGTCTGGATGAATAGGAACGTGAAAGTATGCATCTTTCAAGTCCAACGAGACCATCCAGTCCTCCTGTCTGACCGCTGCTAAGACCGACTTCGTCGTCTCCATTGTGAACGTCTGCTTGGTGACATACTCGTTGAGAGCGCTGACGTCCAGCACCGGTCTCCAACCTCCTGTCTTCTTGGCCACAAGAAAGAGACGGTTGTAGAAGCCCGGGGATTGATGGTCCCGGACTATAACCACTGCCTTCTTCTGCACAAGTAGCGACACCTCCTGGTGCAATGCTAGCCTCTTGTCCTCTTCTTTGTAGTTGGGAGAGAGGTTGATGGGCGATGTGGTCAGAGGTGGTTTGAGGCAGAATGGAATCCTGTAACCGTTCCTCAGCCAACTGACAGACTGGGCGTCTGCACCTCTCTTCTCCCAGGCTCGCCAGAAGATCTTGAGTCTGGCTCCTACTGCTGTCTGGAGATGCGGAGAGTCAGTTTTTTCCTTTAGATGTCCTGGATCCTTTCCTAGACTTGCTCCTGTGAGAGTCTGGGCGGGAGCTTCCTCGGCTGGGGGCTCTACCACGAAAGGGCGGTATGAACCTCGTAGCAGGGGTATCAGCCACTGGGGAGCGATAAGTCTTGGGGACTGAGGTAGCAACCTTAGACTTACGAGCCGATGAGGCTACAAGATCGTGTGTATCCTTTTGTATCAGGGCAGCAGACAAGTCCTTAACCAGCTCTTCGGGGAAGAGGAACTTCGAGAGCGGAGCAAAAAGGAGTTGTGACCGTTGGCAAGGTGTAATGCTGGCGGAAAGGAAGGTACACAGTTGTTCCCTTTTCTTCAAAACCCCTGATACAAACATCGACGCAAGCTCACCCGATCCATCCCTAATGGCCTTATCCATGCAGGACATTAATAGCATGGCAGAATCTTTGTCCGCAGGAAAGGTCTTCTTGCTGAGGGCCCCCAGGCACCAGTCTAGAAAGTTGAACATTTCAAATGCTCTAAACATTCCTTTCAGCAAGTGATCCAGGTCTGAGAAGGTCCAACAAACCTTAGAGCGCCTCATTGCAGTTCTCCGAGGCGAGTCTACCAGACTTGAGAAGTCAGCCTGGGCAGAGGCAGGTACTCCCAAGCCTGGTGCTTCTCCTGTGGCATACCAAACGCTCGCTTTCGAAGTGAGCTTCGTTGGAGGGAACATGAAAGAAGTCTTGCCAAGGTGTTGCTTAGACTGCAGCCACTCCCCTAAGATCCTTAATGCCCTCTTAGAGGACCTAGCTAGGACTAGCTTAGTATAGGTGGACTTAGCTTGTTGTACGCCCAGCGAAAACTCAGATGGCGGAGAGCGGGGAATAGCAGAGACAAAGTGGTCTGGGTAAACCTCCCTAAGTAGAGCCAAGACCTTACGAAAATCAATAGACTGTGGAGAAAGCTTGGATTCATCCACGTCTGATGAGGGATCCAGGTGTGCCTCCTCATCATCAGACGCCTCATCACCAGAGTGAAGCGAAGGTATCGGACAAGAATGCTGAACAGCAGAGTCAGAACGAGTAGGAACAATAGTAGTGGTTTCCTCTACAAGTAACTGTTGAGGGAGAACCTGAGGCTCAGACTGCAAAGGCTGAATAGCAGACGAAGCAGAAGGAAGGCGCATGGGTGGAGGAGGCTGACTCCTAGCATGAGCGGTTGAACCCAAGGATTGCGCTTGCTGAGCGGTTGGTGGAAGCGGAGTAGCAAGTTCCTGTTCCTGTGGTGTGAGCGGAGCGTGATGAGGTTGAGGCTGCGCAGAACAAGGTAAATGTCTCGCAAGCTGAGGCTCCTGAGGCGCAAGGCCAAGGTGTAGTGGAGCTTGCCTTGTGGATGGTTGAGCTCGCTGCAGCGAGAGCTGAGGAGACTGACTCATGGACGGGAGAGGTTGTTGTACCTCAGCCAAGAGTTGCACCACTGGTGGAGCAGCAAAGGGAGGTGGAGGAAGAGAGGTATAATCCTCCTGATCCCATAGCAAAGGTTTCCTTAAAGAAGGCGGAGGCTGAACACCACTGGGAACAGCAAACTCAGACCGTGGCTCAACATCGTACGCCTGGCAGGTGGTACTGCGATCAGGCGGAGCAAGCGCAGGCGGAGCGAGCGCAGGCGGAGCGAGCGCAGGCGGAGGGAGTGTAGGCGGAGGCGGAGGAGCAACACTCTCAGCCCGACACTCACGCATCAAGTCCGAAAGCTGTGCTTGCATGGACTGTAGTAGAGTCCACTTAGGGTCGACAGTCGAGCTCTGTTGTGGCAGAACCTTACTCCTCTTGGGCGGAGTGCAGTCGACAGATGACTGCGGCGAGTCAGAGCTGAGCCAATGACTGCAACCTGGCTGAGCACTCGCGGACTGGACTCTGCGTTTAAGTGGTCTCGAGACCTGAGACCAACGTTTCTTCCCTGACAGATGATCAGCGGACGAGAAAAAGACGGGCTCAATCGTCTGCGGGTGGGAGTGACGGTCTTTGGAAGACACGCCCGCAACCACCGAGGAAACTTCTGTGCGCCTAACAAGGCCTGCCGAACCCTTATGCCCTTCGACATTGCTTCTCCCCTGGGCATGGGAGCTTGCAAGAGGTCCCGGACTTTGAGGACGACTGGCTCGCACAGAAGAATCCTCACGCACCACACTGGCACTGACACTAGCACTTGGCACTGCACTGACACTAGCACTCGTCACAGCACTGGCACTAACTCCACCCACTGCACTCTTGACCTTAAGTTCCTTAACTTCGGCCATCAGAGACTTATGGTCACTTACCACTGACTCTACTTTATCGCCTAAGGCCTGAATAGCACGCAAAACAACAGACATATCAGGCGGAGGGCAAACAGTAGGTTCGGGGGTAGCCACTACAGGGGTAGGAAAAGGTAGGGGATCATGAGGTGAGGAAAACATTGAAGAGTGAGAAGAACTCCTCCTAACTCTACCTCTCTCTAACTTAGATGAATATTTTAAAAGACGGACAAATTCCAGTTCCGAAAGTCCGGCGCATTCCTCACATCGATTTTCTAACTGACAGGGCCTGTCCCTACAGTCAGAACAAGCGGTGTGAGGATCTACCGAGGCCTTCGGAATACGCCTATTGCAAGACCTACAACGTCTATGGGAGGGGGCTTGCGAAACGTCAGACATCTTGAATCAAAGAGTTAGCCAAAGGGGTTTCCAAAATCAAGCAAAAGATCGTTAACCGTTAATCAGGACTATATAAAAGCTATCTAGCTAATATAAGAAGGTTTCCAGTAATGCGACAGCCGAAATCTGAGAGAATACTTCACCAATTAGCCGTGAACAAACTCGAAGATCATAAGCGTATCCCAGAACGTCTTGCCGGAAGCACGACAGAGGAATAATTGAGGAGGTGTCAACAAGAAGTACTTGAGTACCTGGCCACAGGTGGCGCTGGTAAGTACACCCCCTTCTAGTATTGTGATAGCTGGCGTATCCCTCCATAAAATTCTGTCGGGCAACGGAGTTGACAGCTACATGATTATCGGGTAAGTTTAATATTGAAAAACTGCTGGTTATCATCTAAGAAATATTGCGTTTATAAAAAAGTACCAGGACAAAAATTCTGTAAAGAAACTTGTGATTAACTGGATTACCAGGATTGACTACTGAAACTATATTACAATTTACCAAAAGTGCAACTCAAGAAATTACAAAAAAAAAAAAAGAACAGAGGAGCAAGACTGATAAAAGGTGTCCCACCTAGAGAAAGGATCACCCCTATAGGCTACTAATCAAATTTACACTGGCTGCCGATTAAAGCGAGAACTGAATTTAAAATATGTACAATAACCCACCAAGTTATCAGAAACGGGCGTCCAAAATATTTAGGATAATTGCTACATATTGCCCAGCCAACAAATCTTGTCGACATGAGAATAGTTACAGCTGGCTTCAAACTGTTGGAACCTAGATTTATGTCTACTTTAGGCTCCAGAGCCTTTAAATATGCAGTCCCGAGACTATATAATAAGCTCCCACAAAACATTTGAATGATTGAAGACATTAAGGCTTTCAAGAGGATACTGAAGACTTTTTTATTTCAACAGTCATACAACAGTGACAATTTAACAGTAAATGAATAATACGCGATATGAAACGTTAAATGCTCTGAACGAATAAGGTAAAACGACAGCAGAGGTCCTGTAGAAAGTGGGGTTCCCCTGCTGTATGGGACTGGAAAAGCACCCATCAAAGTAAAGTAAAAGTAAAGTTTTTTTTTCTATAATTTCATTCAAATCAAACAAAAAATCCTCCTTATTAATATTACCTTTAAAAATGTCAGCTAATGCAGCTCCAGTAATTGGTTTTCACAGATTCTATGCTCTCATTGAAGAGCAGCAAAATTTATTATAAACCTTCAATTTCCAGTCTCCCATAGCTCATTGCTCAAGATTCACCTGAAAGAAAAAAAAAAGTGAAAATATTTTTAAAAATTTGCCAAACCTTCTGTATAATTATATAACAGAATTAAGCATGATGTTCTTGCTATCATAATTATCTAAAAGGACCTTTCAAGAGCCAAAGTTACCTATTAATTGGTATTAATGGATTGATAATCATAAGTTTGCAGTTTCAAAAATATCTGATTAATACTATTGACATTGAAAAAATGAACAATACTAATAAATAATTATCTACACGCTATTCTTAGCAACCAAAATTTCTTTGTACAAAAAATATTATTGCTGGGTGTCTAACCTAAGATCCCCATCATTAAAAGTCGCACACATATGTAGATGCATTTCTCAATGAAGCTGAACAAGAGATGTCTACGGCTGTGAAGTACTGAAAGTTTTATAAATAGGGGACACTGTAAAGCACAGCCATGAGAAAAGTATCCAACTAAATTCTCTCTAACAACCTAATCAAAGAGCTAGCAGATCAATATATCACTACAATTAGGAACCCCACTGAGTATCCCTTAAAAACTAGGAGGGATTGGAAATATAGACGGAGATGTTCCACTTCCCTTGAATGAAGAGGGTACTCAGACAATTTCCTACTACCCCTATGTCAATAGCATCTGAAATACTAGGCTCATGCATTGGTTAATCAAACCTAAGGGAAATAGTCAAAGGATTAGCTGTTATTCCCTTCTTGAGGTAGTGAATGGCTTCAAAGGGAAGCATTTTTCTTACCCATACCAGACTTATGGCGACGGGTCAGTGCCGCTTGCTCATCAGTAACATGTGTAAAAGCCATAGCTGCCAAAGCAGCATCTTTCTCTGCTTGATGAACCTCTAAGGGTACCAAGGGTCAAGTAAGCTCCATTACACCCTACTAGCAGAGGCAAGCGGCTCTCTAAAAGCAAGGACCTTTCTCTGTCATAATAGGAATGGGGAGCATAAGTGCAACAACTCTTTCACCTGACCAACAGTGCTGGTGATCAATCCCTAGTGGGCCTGTTTAACTGCAACCGATCAAAGGCAGTAGCCATCATTTGGTGTCAGAGCTACTCGACCGGATCCAATGATATCAGTTAGTACAAATTCGATTAAAGGCAGTAGCCATCATTTGGTGTCAGAGCTACTCGACTGGATCCAATGATATCAGTTAGTACAAATTCAGATGCTCCCTCCTGATGAAGGAAGGTGGCTTCCTTAAGGCCAGTATTCCTTCCATACCACAACAGGAACAATTCTCTTAATAGTAAACAATGGACTGATGAAATCAAGTGGTGTTCAAATTTCTGACGATCGATAGGTTTGTGTTAATATGCTCTGGCCCATTAGTAATACATAAAATGCGTAAAAATGTTATTTTTATTAATAAAATAAATTTTTGAATATACTTACCCGATAATCATGTAGCTGTCAACTCCGTTGCCCGACAGAATTCTATGGAGGGATACGCCAGCTATCACAATACTAGAAGGGGGTGTACTTACCAGCGCCACCTGTGGCCAGGTACTCAATCATTTGTTGTTGACACCTCCTCAATTATTCCTCGGTCCACTGGTTCTCTCTGGGGAGGAAAGGGAGGGTCGATTAAATCATGATTATCGGGTAAGTATATTCAAAAATTTATTTTATTAATAAAAATAACATTTTTCAATATTAAACTTACCCGATAATCATGTAGCTGATTCACACCCAGGGAGGTGGGTGAAAACCAGTGTACAAGATTAAAGGATAGCTAAGTATCCCATATTTCATATAACAGTTATCTCAAATAACAATGAAATAATAAGTACCTGGTAAGGAAGTCGAATAGAACCGTTACTCTGCCTCTTTATTTAAAGTTCGTCTTCCTTACTGAGCGCAGCGTTCCTCTTGGAGGCTGAATCAACCCAAAGGTGCCAAAGTACACGGGGTTGCAACCCCTACTAAAGGACCTCTACCAAACCTTAAACCCAGGCGCTTCTCAAGAATGAATAGACCACCCGCCAAATCCAAGGATGCGGAAGGCTTCTTAGCCTACCGTAACAACCATAAAAAAACAACAATAAAAGTATTCAAGAGAAAGGTTAAAAAAGGTTATGGGATTAAGGGAATGTAGTGGCTGAGCCCTCACCTACTACTGCACTCGCTGCTACGAATGGTCCCAGGGTGTAGCAGTTCTCGTAAAGAGACTGGACATCTTTCAGATAAAATGATGCAAACACTGATTTGCTCCTCCAATAGGTTGCATCCATTATGCTCTGCAGAGAACGGTTTTTATTAAAGGCCAACGAAGTAGCTACAGCTCTTACTTCGTGGGTCCTTACCTTCAGCAATGCAAGGTCTTCCTCCTTTAGGTGAGAATGTGCTTCTCTGATCAGAAGCCTTATATAGTACGAAAGCCCATTCTTGGACATGGGTCTCGAGGGTTTCTTGATGGCACACCATAAAGCTTCTGACTGTCCTCGAATAGGTTTAGACCTCTTCAGATAATATTTGAGAGCTCTGACAGGGCAAAGAACTCTCTCTAGTTCGTTACCTACCATGTTGGAGAGGCTAGGTATTTCGAACGATCTAGGCCAAGGACGTGAAGGAAGTTCGTTCTTTGCTAGGAATCCAAGCTGAAAAGAACATGTTGCAGATTCGGTTGTAAAACCAATGTTCTTGCTGAAGGCATGAACCTCACTGACTCTCTTAGCTGTTGCAAGGCAAACGAGAAAAGCAGTCTTGAGGGTAAGATCCTTGAAGGAAGCTGACTGGAGAGGTTCGAACCTAGATGTCATAAGGAACCTTAAGACTACGTCTAGATTCCAGCCTGGAGTGGAAAGACGACGTTCTTTAGACGTCTCAAAAGACTTGAGAATGTCTTGAAGGTCCTTGTTGGAAGACAGGTCCAAACCTCTGTGACGGAGAACTGAGGCCAACATGCTCCTATATCCTTTAATCGTAGATGTAGAAAGGGATCTCCCATTCCTAAGATGTAGAAGGAAGTCAGATATTTTGATCACAGAGGTATTGGTAGAGGATATTGAATTGGCTCTACACCAGCTTCGGAAGACCTCCCATTTAGACTGGTAGACTCTACGAGTGGAAACTCTTCTAGCTCTGGCAATCGCACTGGCTGCCTCCTTCGAAAAGCCTCTAGCTCTAGCGAATCTTTCGACAGTCTGAAGGCAGTCAGCCGAAGAGCGTGGAGGTTTGGGTGCAACCTGTCTACGTGTGGTTGACGTAGAAGGTCCACTCTTAGAGGTAGAGTCCTGGGGAAGTCGACTAGCCATTGCAGTACCTCTGTGTACCATTCTCTTGCAGGCCAAAGGGGAGCAACCAGCGTCAGCCGTGTCCCTTCGTGCGAGACGAATTTCTGCAGAACTTTGTTTATTATCTTGAACGGTGGAATGCGTACAGGTCGAGATGGGACCAGTTCAGAAGAAAAGCATCCACATGAACCGCTGCAGGGTCTGGAACAGGGGAACAATAAAGCGGAAGTCTCTTGGTTATGGAGGTGGCAAACAGATCTATGGTAGGTTGACCCCACAAGGTCCAAAGTCTGTTGCACACACTCTTGTGGAGGGTCCATTCCGTGGGAATGACCTGATTCCTTCTGCTGAGGCGATCCGCTGAAACATTCATATCGCCCTGGATGAACCTCGTGACCAGAGTGAGGTTTAGACCTCTTGACCAAATGAGGAGGTCCCTTGCGATCTCGTAAAGGCTCCTCGAATGGGTCCCTCCTTGCTTGGAGATGTAAGCCAAGGCTGTGGTGTTGTCTGAATTCACCTCCACCACTTTGCCTAGCAGGAGGGACTTGAAGTTCAACAGGGCTAAATGAACTGCTAACAGTTCCTTGCAGTTGATGTGGAGTAATCCTTGTTCCTTGTTCCATACTCCTGAGCATTCCCGTCCGTCCAAGGTCGCACCCCAGCCCGAGTCCGATGCATCTGAGAAGAGATGAAGATTGGGGGTCTGGATGGCCAATGATAGACCCTCCTTGAGAAGGAGATTGTGCTTCCACCACAGGAGAGTGGTCTTCATCTCTTGGTTGATAGGGATAGAGACTGCTTCTAGAGTCGACCCCTTGTCCCAATGAGCAGCAAGATGGAATTGAAGAGGGCGGAGGTGGAGTCTTCCTAGCTCGACAAACAGGGCCAGTGATGAGAGGGTCCCTGTGAGACTCATCCACTGTCTCACTGAGCAATTGCTCCTCTTCAGCATGCTCATGATGCACTCTAGGGCTTGGTTTATCCTGGGGGCCGATGGAAAAGCCCGAAAATCCTGACTCTGAATCTCCATTCCCAGGTACACAATGGATTGGGAGGGAATGAGTTGAGATTTCTCTATATTGACTAATAGACCTAGGTCTCTGATTAAGTCTAAAGTCCAATTGAGGTTCTCCAGACAACGACGACTCGTGGAGGCTCTCAACAGCCAGTCGTCTAGGTAGAGGGAGGCTCTGATGTTCGATAAGTGTAGGAATTTCGCTACATTCCTCATCAGATGAGTAAAGACCATAGGAGCTGTGATTAGGCCAAAACACAGGGCTTGGAACTGATAGACAACCTTTCCGAAAACGAATCTCAGGAAAGGTTGGGAGTCTGGATGAATGGGAACGTGAAAGTATGCATCTTTCAAGTCCAACGAGACCATCCAGTCCTCCTGTCTGACCGCTGCTAAGACCGACTTGGTCGTCTCCATCGTGAACGTCTGCTTGGTGACATACTCGTTGAGAGAGCTGACGTCCAGCACCGGTCTCCAACCTCCTGTCTTCTTGGCCACAAGAAAGAGACGGTTGTAGAAGCCCGGGGATTGATGGTCCCGGACTATAACCACTGCCTTCTTCTGCACAAGTAGCGACACCTCCTGTTGCAATGCTAGCCTCTTGTCCTCTTCTTTGTAGTTGGGAGAGAGGTTGATGGGCGATGTGGTCAGAGGTGGTTTGAGGCAGAATGGAATCCTGTAACCGTACCTCAGCCAACTGACAGACTGTGCGTCTGCACCTCTCTTCTCCCAGGCTCGCCAGAAGATCTTGAGTCTGGCTCCTACTGTTGTCTGGAGAAACTGAGAGTCAGTTCTTTCCCTTAGATGTCCTGGATCCTTTCCTAGACTTGCTCCTGTGAGAGTCTGGGCGGGAGCTTCCTCGGCTGGGGGCTCTACCACGAAAGGGCGGTATGAACCTCGTAGCCGGGGTATCAGCCACTGGGGAGCGATAAGTCTTGGGGACTGAGGTGGCAACCTTAGACTTACGAGCCGATGAGGCTACAAGATCGTGCGTGTCCTTTTGTATCAGGGCAGCAGACAAGTCCTTAACTAGCTCCTCGGGAAAGAGGAACTTTGAGAGAGGAGCAAAAAGGAGTTGTGACCGTTGGCAAGGTGTAATGCTGGCGGAAAGGAAGGTACACAGTTGTTCCCTTTTCTTCAACACCCCTGATACAAATAACGACGCTAGCTCACCCGATCCATCTCTGATGGCCTTATCCATGCAGGACATTAATAGCATGGCAGAATCTTTGTCCGCAGGAGAGGTTTTCTTGCTGAGGGCCCCCAGGCACCAGTCGAGAAAGTTGAACATTTCAAATGCTCTGAACAACCCTTTCAGTAAATGATCCAGGTCTGAGAAGGTCCAACAAACCTTCGAGCGTCTCATAGCGGTTCTCCGAGGCGAGTCCACCAGACTTGAGAAGTCAGCCTGGGCAGAGGCAGGTACTCCTAAGCCTGGTGCTTCCCCTGTGGCATACCAAACGCTACCTTTCGAAGCGAGCTTCGTTGGAGGGAACATGAAGGAAGTCTTGCCAAGGTGTTGTTTAGACTGCAGCCACTCCCCTAAGATCCTTAAAGCCCTCTTGGAGGATCTAGCTAGGACAAGCTTAGTATAGTTGGACTTAGCTTGTTGTACGCCCAGCGAAAACTCAGATGGTGGAGAGCGGGGAATAGCAGAGACGAAGTGGTCTGGGTAAATCTCCCTGAGTAGAGCCAAGACCTTACGAAAATCAATCGACAGTGGAGAAAGCTTAGATTCGTCCACGTCTGATGAGGGATCAAGGTGTGCCTCCTCATCATCCGACACCTCATCAGCAGAGGGTAGCGAAGCGATCGGACCAGAATGCTGAACCGCAGAGTCAGAACGGGTAGGAACAATAACAGTGGTTTCCTCTTCCAGTAACTGTTGAGGGAAAACCTGAGGCTCAGACTGCAAAGGCTGAACAACAGACGAAGCAGAAGGCAGGCGCATGGGTGAAGGAGGTTGACTCCTAGCAAGAGAGGTTGAACCCAAGGATTGCACAAGCTGAGCGGAGGACGGAGGCGGAGTAGTCCGTTCCTGTTCCTGTGAGATGAGCGGAGCATGATGAGGTTGAGGCTGCGCAGAACAAGGTAAAGTTCTCGCAAGCTGAGGCTCCTGAGGCGCAAGTCCAGGGTGTAGAGGAGCTTGCCTTGAGGAGGGTAGAGCTCGCTGCAGCGATGGCTGAGCAGACAGACTCACGGAGGGGAGAGGTTGTTGTACCCCAACCGAGAGTTGCACCACTGGTGGAGCAGCAAGGGGAGGCGGAGGAAGAGTGGAATAACTCTCCTGATCCCAAAGCAAGGGTTGCCTTAAAGAAGGCTGAGGCTGAACACCACTGGGAACAGCGAACTCCGAAAGTGGCTCAACATCGTACGCCTGGCAGATGGTGCTGCGACCAGGCGGAGCAAGTGCAGGCGGGGCGAGCACAGGCGGAGCGAGAACAGGCGGAGGGAGTGTAGGCGGAGGAGGAGGTGCAACACTCTCAGCCCGACACTCACGCATCAAGTCCGAAAGCTGAGCTTGCATGGACTGAAGCAGGGTCCACTTGGGATCGGCAGAAACGATAACAGACTGAGGTAAAGTCTTAACAGTCGGGCTCTGTTTTGGCAGAACCTTACTCCTCTTGGGCGGAGTACAGTCGACAGATGACTGAGGCGAGTCAGAGCTGAGCCAATGACTGCAACCTGGCTGAGCACTCGCGGACTGGACTCTACGTTTAAGCGGTCTCGAGACCTGAGACCAACGTTTCTTCCCTGCTAGTTGATCAGCGGACGAGAATAAGACGGGCTCAATCGTCTGCAGGTGGGAGTGACGGTCTAAGGAAGACACGCCCGCAACCACCGAGGATAGTTCTGTGCGCCTAACAAGGCCTGTCGAACCCTTAAGCCCTTCGACATTGCTTCTCCCCTGGGCATGGGAGCTTGCAAGAGGTCCCGGACTGGGAGGACGACTGGCTCGCACAGAAAAATCCTCACGCACCACACTGGCACCACTAGCACTTGGCACTGCACCGACACTAGCACTCGTCACAGCACTGGCACTAATTCCACCCACTGCACTCTTGACCTTCAGTTCTTTAACTTCGGCCATCAGAGACTTATGGTCACTTACCACTGATTCTACTTTATCGCCTAAAGCCTGAATAGCACGCAAAACAACTGACATATCAGGCGGAGGGCACACAGTAGGTTCGGGGGTAGCCACTACAGGGGTAGGAAAAGGTAGGGGATCATGAGGTGAGGAAAACATAGAAGAGTGAGAAGAACTTCTCCTAACTCTACCTCTCTCTAACTTAGATGAATATTTTAAAAGACGGACAAATTCCAATTCCGAAAGTCCGGCGCATTCCTCACATCGATTTTCTAATAGACAGGGCCTGTCCCTACAGTCAGAACAAGCGGTGTGAGGATCTACCGAGGCCTTCGGAATACGCCTATTGCAAGACCTACATCGTCTATGGGAGGGGGCATGCGAAACGTCAGACATCTTGTTTCAAAGAGTTAGCCAAAGGGTGATCCAAAAACAAGCAAAATTCGTTAACCGTTATATCAGTATTATATAAAAGCTATCTAGCTAATATAAGAAGGATTCCAGTAAAGCGACAGCCGTTAATCTGAGAGAATACTTCACCAAATATCCGTGAATAAACTCGAAGACCATAAGCGTATCCCAGAACGTCTAGCCGGAAGCACGACAGAGGAATAATTGAGGAGGTGTCAACAACAAATGATTGAGTACCTGGCCACAGGTGGCGCTGGTAAGTACACCCCCTTCTAGTATTGTGATAGCTGGCGTATCCCTCCATAGAATTCTGTCGGGCAACGGAGTTGACAGCTACATGATTATCGGGTAAGTTTAATATTGAAAAAGAAAATTCCATGTCCACTGGAAATTAAAGTATCGAATGTTGACAAAATTAAAAAATAGTGCAGTACCAGCTGAACTCGGTTGAGTCCCTTGTCAGGCTGGGAGGAACGTAGAGAGTAGAGGTCCCCTTTTTTGTTTTTGTTTCATTTGTTGATGTCGGCTAACCCCCAAAATCCGGGGAAGTGCTTTGGTATGTGTATGTATGTATATATATACTGTATATACATACTGTATATATTTCGAATTATAAAACAATCCTCTAAACCAGGCGCCTACAAATTGTTTCAAAGTTCGGTATCATTGTAGTGTATTACCGGGCAATGTAGCCTAGTAAAAAAAACTACTTTTTCTTATAGAAAAATTACGCTCTCTTCGAAAATGACACTCGTTCCCGTCGCAAATGAATAGTTTCAGAAATATGTATATATCTATATCCTACGGTAATGGGGGACCCCCAATGGGAACTCAGGGTTTTGGGTGGGGAAAACATACTGGGGAAACTATGTATAATCGTAAAACAAACATTTTCTTCATTATACATTACCTTCTTGGATTTATAAAACCGGAGGAAAAGTCAAAACAGTATAACTGGATAAACTTGGAGGCGCCGTTGCAAAGGTTATGTCTCATGAAAAAATACAGTACTGTAACCAGTGCTGCGAACATCTAATCTAGATCAAATGTTAGCATACCATGCTAACATTAGCACCCTCTCGTACGTACGTACGTGCATACCAGTTTTCGATCTTCTGCACAAAAACCCCGCCAACTGCGCAGAAGCTTTTCCCCCACCAATAGGATTTCTTCTTCTCTAACCGTGCAATGTAACTTTCCGTCTCTCTACCAGCTCTGTTCAGGTCTATTACTTGATTAGTTATGTAATACCCCCGTATACATATTAATTTTGACCCAAGAATTACTAGTTTTATTATCCTATACCTTATAAAATCAGCTCATTTTATATTCCCATTCAATATCATTTATCATACATTCCATTTCATCTTCCTATATTGGGTTTATTTCTTTTGTTATTTCCTTGTCACTCCCCAGTTTCACATAAATACTTGCTCTGGACAAGTTTCCCTATCCAGTTCACTCATGTTTACCCTCTAGACTTCGTTGTTTTCCGTTAACCAATCACAAACCGATACAAAGTTTACACAAGGGGGTTGTCAGTTGATATTTCCCTACCCCATTCCTTTATCTCTTTAAGTGGTCTGTTCATACCCCTTCCACCAAATCCTTTTCCCTGGAAACCTTTGACCTAGTAAGGAGTCCGTCATTTCATGTGAGATTTATTTTTTCGAATTTTGCGATGGAGGAAGTTATAGAAACTTTTAACGGCTGCAGTATTCCATACCTAAAAGCATTTGCTAAATTCCAAGGTGATTTTTATAATTCTTCATCCAATGTTGATAATTTCCTTAAAGCACACAATGTAATTCCTCAACGTTTACAGTGCCATTCCCTCCTATCTTACAGGAAAGACACCCACGTGTTTTATTGTAATACCGAAACCAAGATACCTAAAACCAAAAAGAAACGCTGTTGTGGTTACTGTATACCGTTACTTCTTATAAAGGTAAATTTTTGGGGGAAAAGTCACCTGCCCCCATGGAAGATGATAATATTTGCAAAACCCTTTTTACATAAACATTGGGACCATGATACCCTCATGGAGGGTATCGACATATCCTCCAAAACTAGTGTCGATTGGAGAAGTTTCTGTTCCGAGGTTACCGAATACTTCTTCGATAATCAAGAGGCGATTGGTGGAGCTGGAGTAATAGTTGAAATAGACGAATCACATTGTGGGATCCGTGTGTACGATATGTTTTCCCGCGCATTTATAAAGACGTGCGGAGCCTGTTGCAGGCACTTGTAATCTGGGTATCTGATTAATAAACAATGAATCGTCATCGACTCTTCTTCTTCGACCCCAAGATGGCGCAGTGAGATATGAACCTACGCCTGTGGAGCGTAGATCAGGATGGCACCACCTATTAGACCTCGTCTTGCAACGCCCTCCAGGAGGGCCATCGCAACTCCGTCACTTCGTCAGGCCCGCGACACCATTATGTCCCAGCAATGAGCTATCACTGCACTGCAAACCCAGGTGGCTAACCTGCCGGTAGCCGGAGTGCCACGGGTGTCCAATGCTTCAGCTCCTGAGAAGTGTGATGTGGAAATGTCTTCAGCGGCGTTCAGGACATGGAGGCGGTCTATGGAGTGCTGGATTCACCTGAACAGGTGGCCTAGTTTGGAGGCCGTCATGCACATCCGTCTTCTGTGTGTGCCAGCTCTACAGAGAGCTTTAGATGCAAAGTTCTCAGCGGCCCAATGGTCATGTGCGAGCCCCAAGGAGGCATTAGATAGCGTTGAAAAGCTAGTACTACGGTCATCCAACCAAGCAGTGCTATGGAGCGAATTCTTTAATGATGTTCAGGCCACGGATGAGCCTATCAATGTGTATTTTCAAAGGTGTTCTCAGTTAGCTCTAGATTGCAAGTTCGAGTGCCCACAGTGTAATTCCGATCTGTCTGAATATATGCTATTGCGTAAAGTGATGGTAGGGTTGAATAATTTAGTGCTTAAGAGAAATTTTTCAAAGTTATCATAGGTATGATAGCGTAGACGCCCTCAGGGCACAGTGCATAGCATTTGAAGCTGCGGTTAGGGATGTAGGTGAGAGCGGGAAAATTTCCCGCCAAATTGCAAGTTATCCGCCAGTCGAGGCAGCCAATGTCACGGAGGAGGGGGTGTGTGCAGCCGCCACTATCCACCGTGCTGTGCATCGTACGCCGCCAACGAGGTGCGGCAACTGTGGCAGTTCGCACTCTGCTAAGAATTCGTGTTTGGCCAAAGGTGTTACTTGTTATAATTGCCAGAAAGTGGGGCATTTGAAGAAATGCTGTAGGGGCAAACGTAAGGTCCTGCCAGAAGTATCTAGTGCTGTAGTGATTGCATCTACCGCCGTTGCGGGACAACCGTTATTAAATGTATCAGTGTCAGTGCCGGGGGGGAGGGAGTGTGTACCCACCACCGCCGTTGCCGATACGGGGGCCCAGGTTTGCGTCGCTGGCAGCGAGCTGTTGCAGCTGCTGCACCTCGACCCCGCGAAAGTTGAAAAGCAGCAGACGCTGAGAGATGTTGCAGGCATTCGTTTGAAGTGTTTAGGGGCAACTAAGTGTTGTGTATCATTAAATGGTCGATCCTCTATGCAGGAGATTTTCTTCGTGAATTCTGCAACAAATTTATACTTGTCATTGTCAATGTGTAAAGAGTTGGGTCTAGTCCCAGCTACGTTCCCCTATCATCTCGCCAGTGTTGCCACCGTTGATACAGTAGAGGAGGTGGATCTCTCACGTCCGACAGTGTTACCATTACCCCCGCTGGAAGAAAACGTTCCCTTACTTCAAGATTGGCTACTCCAACGTTTTTCGGCGACAACCTTCAACACCTCCAAGTCACCCCTCCCAGTTATGGAGGGCCCACCCCACCGCATCCACCTCGTCACCGGGGCCATACCCTATGCTTGCCACACACCTGCAGCGGTCCCAAAGCACTGGGAAGATGAAGTCAAGGCTCAGCTGGAGGAGGACGTACGTAGGGGCATCATCCACCCAGTACCACCGGGGGAGGCCACAGAGTGGTGCGCCAGAATGGTAGTAGTGGCCAAAAAGGATGGCCACCCGAGGAGGACAGTGGATTATCAGCGCTTAAATGCATGTTGCAAGAGGGAAACGCACCATACACCAGCACCCTTTGATATAGTATCTGGTGTACCTGTTCGAAGCTATAAGACTGTTGCAGATGCGTTCTGGGGTTTCCACCAGGTGGAGTTGGATGAGGACAGCCGAAGACTGACAACTTTCATAACCCCATGGGGCAGGTACCAGTATCGTCGCACCCCGATGGGCCACTGTGCAGCTTCCGATGCCTACACTCGACGGTTTGATGACGCAATTATGGATATTCCTCGCAAGTACAAGTGTGTAGACGACACCCTTCTGCATGACATAAGTGTTGAGGGAGCCTTTTGGCACACCTTTGATTTTCTCATTTTCTGGCTACCTGCGCGAAGAAAGGCATTACCCTAAAACCAGAAAAGTTCTCATTTTGCAGGAGAGAGGCTACCTTTGTTGGTTTTTACCTGGGGTGGGACTCGTATGAGCCTACAAGTGAAAGGTTGGCTGCCATAAGAGACTTTCCCATGCCAGCCCAACCATCAGTTACGGATATCAGATCCTGGTATGGTTTCGTCAACCAGCTGGCACCCTTTTTGGCCACCGCGCCCCTCATGGAGCCGTTCCGGGAACTACTGAAGAAATCTACAGGAAAGAAGGTATATTGGGACGAACAACTGCAACACAAGTTCCGACAGGCTCAAGATATTATTTGTCGGCTGGCAAAGGATGGACTACGGTATTACGACAAGACTAGGCCTACAGCAGTAATCACAGATTGGAGTAGGGAAGGTATAGGTTTCGTTGTCCTGCAACAGTACTGTGGTTGTACCTCCCTAGAGACCCCTTGTTGTTGCAAAGGGGGTTGGCGGCTGGCTCTGTGTGGGAGTCGTCACCTGTCTGCTGCCGAATCCGGATACGCAGCAGTGGAAGGAGAAGCTTTGGCAGTGGCCTGGTGTCTACGGAAAGCAAGATTGTTTCTGTTGGGATGCCCCTCCCTCATTATCGTAACAGACCACCGCCCACTAGTGAAGCTTTTGGGGGATAGGGCCCTCACAGATGTGGTGAACCCAAGGTTATTCCGCCTTAAAGAAAAGACTCTGCAATATAAGTTCACAATAAAGTACCTGCCAGGAAAGTGGAATTCAGCAGCCAATTTTCTATCTCGGTACCCCTCCCTAATGGCAGTCCCAGATAAGGAGGACACCATACAAGAAGAAGATATCTCCGCGGCGGTAGCAGCAGCAACAGTAGCTGTATTGAGCCAAGATGACGGTATTACAATGGACGAAGAGATGGTCATGGACGCAGCAAATAATGATCCCGTATACCAGCTGTTGCTTGCAAGAGTCCGTGCTGGGGACTGGCCTAAGCAAAAATCCCAAGAACTACAGTGTCTTCGACCCTTCTACAGCGTAAGGGACAGGTTGGCTGCTGCACAAAGTATGGTGACATATACCCATGAGGAGGGGGCAGTGAGATTAGTGGTACCTGACTCATTACGTAAAAAGTAGCAAGGAACCTGCATGCCAGCCATCAAGGGCTAGATTCGATGTTACGTCGTGCAAGAGCAACCGTGTATTGGCCTGGAATAGCAGGCGACCTGGAACAATGCCGAGCTTCCTGTGATGTCTGCAACCTGCACACGCCCTCTTCACCGCCAGAAGTCATGATTGTTACCCCTCCCCCTGAGTACCCCTTCCAGCAGACGGTGGCTGATCTCTTTCAACTCGAAGGACAAGTTTATTTGGCCTACGCTGACAGACTGACGGGTTGGCTAGAAATAACGCATTTCCCCAAGGGAACTGGTTCCAACAAAATTATAGCAAAACTACGTGGCTACTTTTCCAGGTGGGGGGCTCCCGAGCAACTCTCCACTGATGGAGGCACTAACTTGGCTAGTGAGGAGATGATGGACTTTCTTAAGAAATGGAGGGTTACTGTCCGCCTTTCATCTGCTCATTATCCGCAGTCAAATGGGAGGGCAGAGGCTGCTGTGAAATCCGCCAAAAGAATCATCCGCTCGAACACGGGGGCCAACGGTAGTTTGGACAACGACAGGTGCACACAGGCAATGCTGCAATACCTGAATACGCCCTTGAGAGAGATAGGCAAGTCACCAGCTCAACTAGCAACAGGAAGAGCACTTCGTGATGGTGTTCCTACAGCAAGACAGCAGTATAAGGTAGATCGCCACTGGAGAAGAACCCTTCGACAGCGGGAAATATTGATGGCATCGTCTAGTGACAGATTTCCCCAATCACCAAGACAACGCTCTTGCAACATGACTCCATTGCATGAGGGCACCCAGGTTAGGATTCAAGATCCCGGGACTAAAAGGTGGGACAGATCAGGTGTCATCATCTCCCATCACCCATACCGGCAGTACACAGTAAGGCTTGACGGGAGTGGAAGGTTATCATTGCGCAACAGAAAACATTTAAAGGGACAGATAGCTTGTCCCACGCCCAGCCCACCGTCTGACCCAACCCCTAGCACCACACCAGCAGCAGTGAGAGCCCGCCCAGGTCTAGCTCCCCCACACCCAGTCTACCCCGTGCTACGAGACCGCAACGCTCCAGGAAAGAACCTGGCTGGCTCACTGAATTTGTTAAGTAATATGTAATTGTCATTGCTTTTGTGTACTGCTAGCCTATAAATAGATGATTTCCTTGTCCACGTGTTATTATGGATTTTTTTTTTTTTTTTTTTAAAGAATTATTGAAAATTCATGCTATACTATACATCTGATAGTGTTGCTCACATTGCTTTGTTCTGTGAATGTTTTAATTTTTTCTTGTATGGCTATGTTTGCAGTATGCAGTTGATCCATTTCTATTATGCCAATTCGACCCATTTTTATTAAGCGATTATAGATTTATTTACTCTGATTATTTTTGTGTAGCTAGATGCTACATTGTGCATCCTATCTGTTTTGTTACTGATTTACCCCATTTGATAATTATCAGATTGCAGTGTAATTGTTGTAATTATTACATGTCAATCTTGGAGGGGCATGTGGGATCCGTGTGTACGATATGTTTTCCCGCGCATTTATAAAGACGTGCGGAGCCTGTTGCAGGCACTTGTAATCTGGGTATCTGATTAATAAACAATGAATCGTCATCGACTCTTCTTCTTCGACCCCAAGAGGAAAAGCTAAATACAACCGTGGTAGACTGTTAAGTGCCATATGGGTTTTTGAACGTGAATCAAAGAAATTTTTCATCCCTTTAGTTCCCCCCCGTTTCTACTAAACGTGATTTTGTAACTCTAATTCCCCTCATTCAGAAATATATCAAACCTGGTAGTGTTATTAGTGTTAAGTGGTCTGCCTACAACTCTCTTTTGGAAATTGGTTACGAACATAAAACTATTAATCATTCTGAACATTTCGTTGACCCCCAAGACTCCATCCATACACAAAATATATAACGACTCTGGAGAGAAGTGAAGGAGTGGGTACAGAGACCTGGAATGAAGACTGAATATTTCAAGCAATATTTTTCCAGGTTCTTTTTTACCCACTGCTACCCAGAACATGCGTTATTGCACCACTTCTTCATTACTGCCAGTCGACTCTACCCTCCGATACAACAAAAGCCAATGGACCCCCTAGACCCACAAGACCCCGATGTCCCACAACCATCCACATCCCAGTCATAGGAGTTAAGATGTCAGTCTCACCCTCCCATGACCAGCAAGTTTCAACATCCCCTTCTTAAAGGTAAGTCATTCCACAAAAGTCATTATATTGGTTTTGTTACCTGTTAACTTCTAGGTTAGGTTAGGTTGGTTTGTTAGGTTCTGTACCCTTTTTATATATTATTACGTAAAGTGTATATGGAACAATTCATTAAAATACACATGATAATATTACCGTAACATTGCTACCATTAGCAATGCCTTTGTAACGTTGCTCATTCTAACGTTCGTAATACATACATGAGTTTTGTGACCTGGGAACTCCTAGGTTAGGTTAGGTGGGTTTGTCAAGTTCTGTACCCTTTTTGTACTTTTATATAGTGTAAAACTTAAATGGAAAAATTATTTAAAATACGTAAGGAAATATCTAGCATTATTATCGCTAGTAATGTCACCGTACCGTTGGTACCGATGTGTACCGTTCGTAAAGTGGTTAATTTTACCGTTCTCAGTAAATACCTGAGGTTTGTAACCTGTCAACTACTAGGTTAGGTTAGGTTAGGGTGGTTTGTTAGGTTCTGTACCCTTTTAATACTTTTTATATAGTGTAACCGGTAATATCACCTTAGCATTTGCAACGGGAACAATCCCGGCCAACGTTGGTAACACTGTGTATCATAGGTAACGTTGCTAATGTTATCGTTCACAGTACATTCGTGAGTGAAGTGGCACCGTTGAACAATTGCTTATATTTAAACATTTTAACACAACATCATGATTATATTGAACCATTTAACAGAATATGTGTTTTCCTGCAGAAAATAACACGGTTTAACCGCTTTCACCTTCATTTCCTCCGTAATAACAGCAACCAATTTGGCAACTTAAAGTTAGTCGGATTGGTTGATCTGTTGGTTTGCAGTTGAAATGAAGGTCAAATTCGGTTAAATCGCGTTATTTACTATAGGAAAACATATTCTGTTCGAAACCACACCCTGTAATACAATACAACTTTACCCAAAGTTCTATATTCTATTAAAACTAATATTCATTACACATCAGACTTGCGTAGCAGTTAGGATTTGGATCTAAGATGTGCCAGTGGTACAATGTCTTGGCCTATGACTGCAGACTCAAAATGGAGTAGGCCAACCAACATTACAAACTACCTATCTATACATTTATTAGTTGAAAATAACTAATAATACTTTAATATAACTGTCTCTGTATTCAAATTAACGGTACTAACCTTTTTGGGAAAATGTGGGATGTTTCATTGCAGAAAATGTCAGGTTTTTCAATTACTGTGTTCCTACATGAAGACCAAAAAGTGTCGTGACACACCTGGATGCGGAACAATACATTTGGCAGGATTATTGGAACGTGGAAATATTTTTTCTAATCAAATCCTTATTTACTATAATCTTTCTTTTTTTATACAATGACATAAAAAATAAACCAAAATATGCATTAAATACACACTTAACTCAGCTTGTTTTACGATAAAATGGAGGAAATACCATGGACTACTTTCTGACTTTTTTTTCCCAAATTTATTCTGATTTTTTATACAAGATTGATTGATTGATTTGAGGTCTTCAGTTTTTATACAAGTAATATATATATATATATATATATATATATATATATATATATATATATATATATATATATATATATATATATATATATATATATATATATATATATATATATATATATATATATATATATATATATATATATATATATATATATATATATATATATATATATTAAAGTGAATGTATTATTTTTGGAAATGAAAAAGATCTAAAAAGAATCGAATGCTTCCAAAGAATTGAAATGGGTCAATCGATTATTGACCTAAAGAAATCTGTCAGGAATCTTGGAGTAATCATGGATGATAGACTGACAATGAATGAACATATAAATAATATGGTAAGAAATTGTAACTATCATATTAGAAACATAGCATTTATTAGTAAATACTTAGATGAAAATTCTATGGCCATACTCATTAATAACCACATATTTTCAATAATTGATTACTGCAACTCACTGTTCTATGGCTTACCAAATTATCAGCTGAAGAAAATTCAGAGTACAAAACAGAGCCGCTAGATTAATAAAAGGACTACAAAATAGGGAAAGAGTTACCCCTGCACTAATTAAATTACACTGGCTACCGGTAAAAGCGAGAATTGAATATAAGCTACTCTTACTAACGTATAAGATACTGAACCAAAATATCTAAGAGAATGCCTGAATAAACTAGAACTAGAAACAAATGTTAACATAAGACACATGAGTGACAAACATAGGCTATCTGAACCAAGAACAAATAGTAAATTTGGTGAAAGGGCTTTTAGCTACTGTGCGCCTAGACATTATAATAAACTGCCAACTGAAATGAAGGACCTAAAGGGAGCAATTGAATTTAAGAAGAAACTAAAGACATTACTTTTCACAAGATCATATGATTTGGAAGATGCTACAATCAAAGAATTGTATAAGTTATAATGAAAATGTTTCGTTAGATAATTAATATGGTCCCGCCCGAGAAGTAGTTCACTCGACTTCAGTGGAGGGTTGGATTTAAACCCAAAACAAGTAACAAATAAGTATATATTATATATATATATATATATATATATATATATATATATATATATATATATATATATATATATATATATATATATATATATATATATATATATATAACATTACAAGGGGATATTTATTAGTAGGCTAAAGATTGTCCTTTTTCAAATATAATATTACTTTTATAATTTTCCAAAACCTTTTATGAATTTCTAGAGCATAAAATTTCCTGTTTTCATATATGAATAGTAAATATTAGCAAAAACGCAAAAAAAAAAAAAAGCCATTTCAATTTTTCTCTGAAAACCTTTTGAGATATCAACCATCAATTTTTTTTTCTTTTTAATAGAAATCACCCAGTTAACTTAATTAGGGTTTACTTAAAACTTTTAGGGTATTTATACCTCACCACTGGAGACCATAGAGACATAGATAATCACCATATTTCAATGTTATTTACTATGCAGTGATGAGCCTCCCTTCCCTTTCCTGTGGCAAATGCCCACCTATGAGTAGGATGTTGCTAGTTCAATATAGTCTATCCTATTTTTTAGACAAATTTTATGCTTTATTCATATTTAGTTATTGCCTCTGACATTCCTTGCATCTTTGAACATAGCCATAAAATAAAATAAAAAAAGAATAAATATATGAATGAGCAAAGAAATTCAATGAAAATTAGATAATAAAACGGGCTACAAAACTTTACCTTATGTCCTGTTCACACTACCAGGCAAACCATAACTGATAACGCCAACTTGCAAACTAGGTTAGTAGGAGGACGAACAAAGTTTACAGCCTAAAATTATGGTGACCTATCTTTCCTCACTGATGGTGACACTGTAGTCTATTAAGATAGGAAATTAGAGATGATATTTCAAGGGAGGTTTCAGAATTGTACATAAACTATTCTGTATGATTACTACTCATAAACAACTTATTCAATTCTAGGGAGGTTCACAAGATTTTGCCTGTTAATCTCTCTCTCTCTCTCTCTCTCTCTCTCTCTCTCTCTCTCTCTCTCTCTCTCTCTCTCTCTCTCTCTCTCTCTCTCTCTCTCTCTCTCTCTCTCTCTCTCTTTATGATTACTACTCATAAACAAATTCAATACCAGGCAGGTTCACAAGATTTTGCTCGTCAATTTTCTTACCAAAATACCCCCTCTCTCTCTCTCTCTCTCTCTCTCTCTCTCTCTCTCTCTCTCTCTCTCTCTCTCTCTCTCTCTCTCTCTCCAAATGCTCATAATTCAAGGTTCTCGAGCAATTTCTCTTATTGCCAACTCTAGTAGTTTGAGGAATTAGAGTTTAGTTTTCTCATTATTGGTAGGCCTACAGATGTTTGTGTGTCCTCACTTTTGTTGGTTTGATCTGTTACTGAACTTGTTTAATCAATTTTTTTTTTCATTAGATTCATATTAAAATGAATATGAAGATGCCCATGTGTGAGAATATGATTTAGAAAAATTGTATATATCATAATTTTTTCTATAACAATCAGAAAAGTTTATAGAAATACGGTGGGCAGAAATAATTATGTTTTGAATTGTTGTTAAGGCTATGTTATGAAATATAGTACTGTAGCTTTATGTCTGTAAGGTGACACATGGTCTGAATTCATTTACTTTGCGATTTTAGTATCTCGTATTGATTATTATCCATGGAAAAATACTATATGTTTTTGGTGTCCGCTGTGTTTTCTTTGACCACCATTTGGTAGCACTATTTGTTCCCAGATCCCCGTCTGTGGTTTTTCTGCTTCTGATGTCATTAATCCTCATTCTCACTACACATTAGGATCTGGTATACCTATTTGACCATCAGGTATGCTTGATAGTTTGGACATGCCTTTACGAAGGTAATAGCCTCCTATAAGGTCTTAAGAGATAATTGTTTATGGGAAACTTATATAGATATCTTTACCTCAAACTCTTGAAGAGAAAATGAATAATTACGTACTTTGGTCAGAAAAGGGTCAAGTAGGGGATTGCATGTGCTTACGTAAATATAAGAAAGGGATGTCATAGCGATGAAATAAATTGTTTTTATTAAGAATACTATTTGAAACATAAATCTGAATTTCCAAATTTCCAAGCTGAGGTCATATAACCAACAATGAAGACTACAAAAATATTCTTACCAAGAATATCACAAATTCTAAAAACATTTTGCAAATCTCTTAGCTATACAAACCTAAAGTCCTTTAATTGGGAGATGGTTTCAGTGTGAGCTGGAGTTACACGGTTGTAAGAATTGTTTAACGAGCGATTAAACTACTAGCGAAGGGTGCGGGAGAGAAGTTCCACGTCCCACACCAATCTGATAGCTTCACTTTTGACTTTATGGCCCAGGACTGGGAGTGGTGGTTGAGGAAGGAAATTAGGTTAAAGGACTCAAATTTGTATAACTAGGAAATACAAATTACTTTAATAACTTGGGATTTGCTCCTATGCAACATACAAACGCTTATCCTTTAACAGGGAGACTTGCTGCTTGGAGAGTTGTAAGTCCCCATAGAACCCTGGACCCATACGGAAGCAAAGTGGGGTCTCCAGCAACCTCCAAACTATCTTTCATAGGGATGAGAAGACTGATAGGACCTGGTCTGTACATGGGGTCGTATATTCAGTCAACGAAGAAACCCTTCCTCCAAAGGGGAAATCAGTTTGGAATAAAATACCTGTCTGATGATCAATGGGTTGGTATGAATTCTACCATCCTCCCTCTCACATAGGGAGGATAGAGGAAATACTTCTTTAGTAATAAAGAATGGAACTTAGAAATGAAACTTACCAGCATTAGATCAGATCCAGTATGTAACATTTAGACCACCTTGACCCCAAAAAGGGAGACAGAAAAATGAAGAGCTAATCATTCTACATATTACTATAGATGAGATGCTTCCTAGCCCATATGAGAGGTAGGATGGTTACACAACTACTTGAGCAGCCACCACAGGACCAAGATCGAAGGTGTTAAGTGACTTAATGAGTCTTAGGTGGTACCTTGACCCTCTCAGCTGTTGAGGCATACATCATATGGATTGTCTCATGAAGCCAGAAAGAGATAGTGATTCTTGACACCTCTTTCTTGGTTTTGCCAGCACTAACAAAAAGTCACTGACCTGTCTTAATTACTAACCGTTTCATGTGGAGAGGGCATGGTGGTCTTGAACATGGGGTCATGTGCTGAGACGAGTTCTGAAAACTCTATCACAAAGCTGAAGGAGACCTTACAAACCTCAGTGTAGGTGACTAAATAAGAGATTGTGCAACTAGCCTACTATCTTCATCGATGGTAAGCCAAGCAAGAAAACAGTTTTGAGAGTCAGATCTCTGTCTGACAACCTCCTCAAAGGCTCATCTGGGGTACACCTCAAGCTTTGAGGATGAGGGTCACATACCACTCCTTGGACCTGAGGTCCCAGGATGGGCAAGACTAGTTTACTCGAAGATCCTCATGAGAATAGACAACTCACACAAGAAGGAGATGTCTATACCCTTTAGTCGGTATGCTATGCACAAGGCTGAGTGGTAGCCTTCGACTGCAACGACTAAGAGGGGTTTCTCTCAGTTAAAGAAGACCAGGAAATCCACGATCTGTGTTTAGAGTTGCTCCAACTGAAGTATCACTTCTACAACACCAGTTACAGATGGCCCACTCCCTCAGGTAGACAGCTGCAGAGGGCCATTGCAGGTATCCAAAGATCTCCTGTGCAGTGCCTCAAGAAAAGCCTTTTACTTGGAGCAGATTCTAAATAGCCCCCAGCTGTAAAGAACCAATGACTTCACAGACTCTTAATACTGTACCTCTGAAAGTAAGGCTGACAGAGGAGCGTGGACCATTGGGGTAGTTCTTTTGAAATTTCAACTGAAAAGGCTAATAGATCGGGATACCTCTCAGCACATGGCCATCTCCCGGCCCCATTTCTAACTTACGCCAAAACTCGGGTTCAACACCTCTTCCTAGTACCAGCACAATTTCCGTTGTATCACTTCACAGTCTCTGACAGTGAGGGAACCACCACGCCTTTCCCTATCCGTGTCACTGGCACTGACGGAACTGAGGGAGAAGTAGCCTTAGCTACTAGCTCCCTCATCAAGACTTTCTTAAGGTAAATTCATCATAGGCAATCTGCAGAAGACAGGTGAAGAGCTTCCACCTTCCAAAAGAGTGCACTGAACTCTGGGGGTACACCACATACCAACAAAACTTGAAAAGCTTGCCGATGCAGATCTGAGGGCTATCTGGTCCTGATGCATAATCCCCAGGGTCTGAAGCAGCAAAATACTTATACAATGTCTCATTGGATGTTGCCAAGACAGAAACCAGCGAAGGCTTGGCTTGCTTCTTTTCCTTTAGGACGTACGACTCCCACTGTACAGGAGGCATGGCAATGATAGCAAACAATCATGCACCCCTGCAAGAAGCACAGAAGGAGTAAGGCTCTACAGTGGGGTTACTCTGTACTGTACTCATAAAGCCAGCCTTTTGCTATGTTAACCCTCTTCTTGCCAAGTACGCATTTCTTGCTTACCTTTCATACTCATATCTAAATAACCAGCATTCACTTTCTGGAAAAGAAAAAGAAAATGAAAAGTTCGATTACAAGCAGGCAGTACATCTGTACTCGCCAGCAACCAAAACAAAAGTGAAGCTTTCAGACATCAGCAACCAAAACAAAAGTGAAGCTTTCAGACACCAGCAACCAAAACAAAAGTGAAGCTCTCAGCTTGGCGATGGGGTGGCCTTCTCGCCCACACCATACACCAATAATGTAAAAATAAACTTGATAATCAAAATTATGATCAGAGATCAGAACATCTTAGATAATACCTTATAAAACTGGATATAAAAGGAATACAGTTCGCAGGACAAAATGTAAATTTGATAATTAGTAATAGAGATAAACAATATCCTAAGACATGGGGACACCCTTGGGTGTGACATAACAAACTGAACTCGGGTAGGAACTGTAAGTGAGGCAGGTAAGAGGAAGAAGATGGCAAGACATAGTAAATTTAGGAATTAATTAGGAATTAACTTGTTCGGGGGATACCATGCTCCCTGCGGCTACGGTAGCGAGTTTAAGGGCCTCTAGATGTTTAAGATAGTGCCGTCTGAACACTGACGGGGATTTCCATCCGGTATATTTAGTAAGATCTGCAAAGTTCATGTGATGGAAAAAATTTATTGAGATTGCTACCGCCCGTATGTCATGGACGTGAGGGAAAGACTCAGGATTAGCCTGTTTGATAAAATACAAAATCTGTTGCCTGATCCCTTTTAAAGTTATAGTCCCTCCCTGCTCTCTAACAAACAAGGGCCCTGAGGTCTTATAGGAAGTCCTCGATAGAAAGGACTTTAGAGTGGTGACAGGACACAGGGAAGGATCCTGAGGGAGCGGGATAATTTTCCAGGAGGACCATCTGTTCTGAGGGTCTTCATTTTTGGCCAAGAAGACTTTGTCTGGGGAGAGGAGAACTTCTCCTGATGGAAGGAACTCAATGTGGCCTGGATCTCTTGAAAAGGCAGCTAATTCCGAAATTCTAGCGCCGGATGCTAAACTCATAAGAAATAGAGTTTTTCTGAGCAGAGGTATATACTCACATGAGTCGTTGATGGTTTCTGACGCCAGTTTAAGAACATCATTGAGAAACCCGGAAACCGAGCTAGGACGAATGGATGGTTTCAGTCTGGCACAGGCTCTTGGAATTGAAGCTAGCAATGAGTCTGTTAGATCTATATTAAACCCGACCAGGAAAATTTTCTTCAATGCAGACTTGATGGTAGTAATAGTGTTAGCTGCCAAACCTGACTCAAACAAGGTTCTGAAAAAGGTAACCGTTAGGTTTAATGTCATAAAGACAACATTAGAATCCTTCAAAAACTTTGCTAGTTTTTTGACTGCTGAGTCATATTGACGAAGAGTGGAGTCTCTCTTATCTGATTCTAAGAATAAAGTATTCTGGGGATCTATGTTAGCCCCTTTTTGGGCTGCAAACTTCATGAAGTCCATAAAGTTAGGGCGTTCTCAATGTTTGAGGAAGCGAACACAGTGCGCGTTTGTACTATTTGAGTCAAAGTCGGGTTGGGAATCTGGCGAGGGCGGAGACTCAGCTCCAGTAAAAGAGGAAACCAATTGCTCTTGGGCCAATTGGGGGCTACCAGGGCTACTTGACCTTTGAAGGTTCGAAGTTTGTCCAGCACCTTCATCAATAGGTTCACCGGTGGGAAAGGATAAATCCTTTCCCAGGTGTTCCAGTTCTGAGACATGGCATCTGTGGCGTAAGCCCGAGGGTCCAGGTTGGGGGCCACATAACATTTTAGTTTGTGGTTGGACTCCGTCGCGAAGAGATCTACCTGGAGGTCCGGGACCTGGGAGAGGATCCACCGAAACGATTTTTGATCTAGTGACCATTCTGACTCCAACGGGGTCGTCCTTGAGAGTGCGTCTGCCACAACATTCCGAACTCCAGCCAGATGGACAGCTGACAGGTGCCATTGGTTTGAGGCTGCTAGGGAAAAGATCGCTACCATCACATGGTTGATGGTGCTTGACCTGGAGCCTCCCCTGTCTAGGCAACGGACCATGACTTCGTTGTCGAGAACTAGTCTCAGGTGTTGCTTCTTGGCCGGGGAAAGACGTTTTAAAGTTAGTAAGACCGCCATGGCTTCTAGGACATTTATATGGAACTGTTGGAACATTGTGGACCAAAGGCCCTGAACCTTCCTGTGTTGGGAATAACATCCCCAACCTGATAGGGAGGCATCCGTGTGAATGACTATCTTTGGAGGAGGGTACTGTAACGGAACTGATTTCGATAGGCTCTTGGTGGGTGTCCATGGCAGAAGCCTCTTCCAAAGAATGGGAGGAAGATGGGTCTTCTTGTCTCGACATTTGTTGTTCGCTCTGGAGCGCCAAACCCGGTTTATGTCCTTCAGTTTCGCTTTCAGTAGAAGGTCTGTCACTGAAGCGAATTGTAGGGATCCTAGGATCTTTTCTTGATTCCTTCTGGATGTTATCTTTTCCCTGAGAAAGCGTTTGGTATTCTTCGCAATCTCTATTCTCTTGGATCTGGGAAGACATAGGGTGTGAGAGCGTAGGTCCCACTGTAATCCCAGCCACTGAAACTTGGTTTCCGGAGTTAGGCGGGACTTTTTGAAATTGATTTAGAATCCCAGAGACTGAAGATACTGAATCACTTTGTTTGTCGCTCTGAGACAATCCTTGACGTTGTCTGACCAGACTAGCCAGTCGTCCAGATATGCGACGACTTGGACCCCTTGGGTTCGAAGTTCTTGAATTACTGATTCCGCCAGTTTCGTGAAAATTCTGGGCGCGATGTTGCGCCCGAAAGTCATCACTTTGAACGTGTAAGCCTTGTTGCCTAGTCTGAATCCTAGGAATGGGCAGAAATGTCTCGCTATTGGAATGTGATAGTAAGCATCTGTAAGATCGATGGAGGTGGTGACGGCCCCACAGGGAAGTAAGGTCCGTACCTGCGAGACGGTAAGCATGTGAAACTTGTCGCATTGAATGAACAAGTTTAGCCGGGAAAGATCTAGGATGACTCTTCGGTTGTCTGAGTCTTTCTTCGGGACGCTGAATAAGCGACCTTGAAACTTCAGATGCTTTGTTTCTTTGATTGTGTTCTTCTGCAATAGATCTTGGGTAAACAGAGTCAGATCCGGTGTCGGGAGTTGATGGAATTTGGTCGGTGGAGGAGGCCCTTTTATCCAACTCCACCCCAGGCCCTTGGAAATTATGCTGAAGGCCCAAGGACTGAACCTCCAGCGACTCCTGAACGCATAAAGTCTCCCTCCTACCTGAAGATTCTCAGTAGTTGGAGGATTTTCCATCACGGCCTCCGCGTGATCCCTTTCCACGGGAGAAATATCTACCCTTGCCTCTGTTCTGAAAGGAACCTCTTGATCCATGGCCCCTGCCTCGCTGGTATCCTTGAGAGGCACCCCGGAACTCATAGGTAGGGTTGTAAGCCGGTGAGGTGAACGTACTTGAAGCCATCTGGCTTTTAGGGACGAGAACATATTCCTCTTGGGGCTGAGGTCTGGAGGTGGAGGGTTGGATAGTCTGAGCAACCGGGATCGGTTGGACTACCTGGAGAGGTTGGCGGAACTGGGGAGAACTGCTATTCTGCTGGCGGAACTGTGCAGAACTATAAGGACGTAGCCTTTTCCTGCCCCGGGATTGAACGTTTGACTGTTCGAATTTCCGTTTGGGAGTGAGACCCCAACGGACCTTGAGGCTCTGGTTAACCCTGGCAGCTTCGCTCAACACCGAATTGACCATGTCCTCCGGGAACAGGTCCGGACCCCAAGCGGAGGCTTTAATGAGCTTATTCGGCTCATGGCGGATAGTAGCCTCTGACAAAACATGCCTACGGCAACGTCTTTTGGCTACCAAGAAGTCATAGCAATCCGATAACAAGGATTGTAAGGTGGCCTTTGTCAAGACCTTAAAGACGTGTTCCTCCTCAAAGTTGAGGGAAAGCATCTCTGACATCGTCGAGATGTTTAGGCTCCTGCCAAATCTAGACCGGGACTCGAACTCGAGTCGAATTAAGGTTTCGGGAAGTCTTGGAAGACGTTCGCTAAATTGCGTTAGACGCACAATCAGCGGATAATTTGTCAGAGGTAAAGGTTGACTGGATGTTAAGCCAACATTCGTTATCTGATGGGAGCAGAAGAGATGTAGGGTCTGTCTCCCGAAGCTGAGGCAAAGGTTTGTCTTCGGCCACTGCCTGAAGAGCTAAGTCCACCATTTTGGTGACGCAAGGAGTAGGGGTTTGCTCGTCCACAAGAAACATAGTGTAAGTGCTCTTGTGGGGAGTTAGCATGGTGTTCGTGCAACCCCACTCATTCAGGGTTCTAACCCAAACAGACTGAGCCTGTTCTTTTGGGAAGATAACGGTCTCCTTAGGGACCTTATCTAGCCGGATAAGAGCTTCTTCTGTCAGCCGGGGAAGGGGAATTGAAGGCCGGGAGGGAAGAACTCAAAGTCTTCGATGGGCCGGGTTCCGAAGCCTTCAATAGTCAACATCCCGTCAGTGAAAGGGGAGTGGAGCGCCATTTTCCACGGGTTATTTTTAGTGAAAGGCGGGAGTTTTGAGGCGTCCGGGATGAGGAACTGCTGTTGTTGAAGCAGTCCTCCTTCTAAAGTGTCCAGTAACAGCAGATAGCATCGTGCTAATCTGAGTCATCATATTAGTGAGAGCCACCGGGTCGAAGTTTGCCGGGGCAACTGAGGAAGTTGGCTGCACTCCCGGGTCCTGAGAAGTAGAGGAGGTGCTAGCTGAGCCACTTGGGGCTCCGGGGAGGGAAGCCTTTTTTGACTTGGTTGTTTTGGGTAGTTTAGGATTCTTGCGAGTCCTAACTAAGGGTCTCTTCTGAGACTTAACCTTGGGAGGAACCGGGTGTGATCTTGGGATAGATTCACGGTTCGCATCAAAACCTAGAAAGGAAGAAGTATTAGATGACGAAGAAAAAGAGGGGCTAAGAAGAGGGATCTTAGCACCGGACCCACCTGCCTCACCTGGCTCCGGTTCGTCTAAAACCATAGGTTCTAAGTCCAAATTTAGAGTTGCAACATTGTCCTCAATGGGGTCGGGGTCGTCACCGGGGTCAGTATCCTGATCAAGAGCAAGGCCAAGGGTTGCTGCAATGTCGGCAATAATAGGGGCTGCCACTTCTTTAGGCACTGCTGCAGAAGATTTTGCGTTGGGATAAATCAGGTTGCAGTATTCTTCAGAAAGAACGTAAGGCTGCTTGGCCTTGACGTTACGGGCGAAGCCGCCTACCCAAACTTTCAAGGTGGCTCTTGCTGTGGTCTTAGCTGCTTGAGAACTCTGAAAGAGCAGGGATATGGTTAGCAAACCCGGGAGACGGAGCTCGAGAGAAATGATAACCAAAGGTTCATTATATAAAGCAAGGTTCATTATATAAAGAAAGATGAATGCAAGTAGAAAAACGACCTATAGAGGACTCACTGATTCCGAAGAGAGGGTGGTGACAAGGTCGTAACAGACAAGGCAGTTGTTGGGGTGCCAAACAATAAGGTCATCCATTTGGACCCCGCAGTTGGCGTGAGATCTACAGACCTCATGTCCGCAGGGCTGTTGAAGGACGGCCGCGCAGGCTGTCATATAACAGCGGACCACCTGTAAAAGGAATAGTCTATGAACACCTAATTAAGATCTCTGGAAGGGACCCCGCAGGGTCCGGACCTTGAAATTAAAGCAAAATGCATAGTCTTAGACTAAACATGCAGAGAACCTTAGACTATTCCAAGAGGAACCCGGAAGAGCCGGGGATGAGAAAAGGATGTATAAATAAGGGATTGAATAGTATTAAATAACAGTCCCGGGGACCGGGAATAGAAATACTTAAAGTAAACTTAAAGTATACTTAGAGTAAACTTTAAGTTACATCCTTAAAATACATATAATAAAGAACTCCGATTATTATGATCTTATACATTAACATCCGTGAGAGTATAGGGCTCCCATAGGGAGAGTAGGAATCATAATCTCTGTCAGTGTCATCAGATCCGGCAGAATTGTAAGCCCGGAGGCCACAATGTCTGATGACGGGAGGGTAACGGTGGGAGAATGCTGGAGGAGCCAAGGGATCCACCAACGAGACTACCGGACGTACCGGGACGAAGGTAATGATTCGTGTAGAATGCTATAATTGTAGGTTAATAATAGGTCCTACTACGAACAATAATGGCAGGAGGTACCGTATGATGGGGACACTCCTAAAATATAGATAAGGTCTCATTCTTAATTCCATTTAAGCTAAAATCAAAAGCCATACCGAGAAAGCATAAGGTATACTGCCCAATCTCATGGATAGGGCACGTGATATAGTCCCTGGCGGTCCCGGCCTTCCCCCTCCCCCGACTGATGGCCAATCGAGACGACGGGAGGGGGGAGACGAGAACCGCCCGGGATGAATGAGACTATGTAGTACCCCGTGAGATAATCTCGATCCTCAATATGTCGGAATGTTGAGGGAAGACTGAGGAACAAGCATACTTGGCCCGTATTGTCATAACCAACAACCATCGAACAAGAGGAGAGATGCGCTCTGGGAGGGGTGGAGGGGTACAGGGGAATCACGTGAACAGGTGGTGGTAGACAGGGCTACCAACTGCAGATCCCCTCAACACAAACATGGTAAAATCCCAAAAATATGATCATAACGGAGTGTGACAATAATCAAAATGTAACTGCTATATATACTTAATAATAAATAATGAATAAAAGCGTAATCACGTAAAAGGCTAGGCATGCAAAATTAATATGGCAAGAGAGGGACGCAAGCGAGCGGCAAGGAAGGAAGCATGACGTCATCTCGGAAGATGGAAAACAGGGATACCAACCTTACTACTGAAGCGGGTAGATACTGAACAGTAACACAAAATAAAAGGGCTACGTGAGAGTCCCACTCGAACCAAAACGTAAAACTATGTGGAACGTAAATAAGTCAGTGAAATGCTCCTAAGAATAAAATAGCAAAACAGTTCCCCGAGGGAACGCTATCCACTAACATGCACGAAGGCAGGCATGCCAACATAACTGAAAGCCTTAATTGATACGTAACACTGATACCATAGCTTATAATAATAATGATACGCTAAAGTTGTAAGCATATAACCGGTGTAAAGGTAAAAATCTCCAAAAAGTTTGAACGAATAACAATGACGAAAGTAAAGAACGAACGAACTAGCGAGAAGGGGCAGCGAGCCGGGGAACCACGAACGGTTAAGAATAAATCACTCTGAATTAATAAAACAAAGGCTACACTGTCCATTCACGCTTAAAACTCATGGATATAGTACTTAACTTCGATGGAGTAACTTGGGATTCCGACATCGATGCGTAGAAAGGGAGAAATTACCAAAAAACACCGAGTCAAACACAACAAAGATGCACGCGTATCGGGTGCTATGAAGGAGTGTTAGGCAAGCATGGGTAGAGTTGGTAGTACTGGTCTGTGCGGCAAGAGTTGTTGAACGGCACCTCACTATTGAGGGATTCTGAAGAGGAAATGTCTAAATGGTGCGAGACCTCTGATTATATTACGCCCCAGTTTATACCGACACCAATAGGTGAGCGAGCTAGTTCAACCTAGCATTCCTATGCATTTTTTTCTCTGGTAATATTATAGCAGTTATTTACCTTAGAAATGGTGCTAAAGGAGCATTTCACTGGCCGGCACAGGTTGAGCCCAGAAATGACTAGATTAAAAAAAAGAAAAACCTTGAATAGGAAACTATAAAATTTATCTGCCTTCACAAACATGTGATATAGATTTACATATATTTATAAATTGGCGATGTACTGAGAGAGCGATAAGTGAACTGCGATATGGCGAGGGATCACTGTACAGTGTATAAAAAATATGGGAGCTCTTAAAGACCTAAACCCACAATCTGGCTCTAAAGTCCTGGTGGGCACCTATTTATTATTTTCTGAACAGCTTTTGGTTTACTATATAATTTGTACGTTATTTATTGTGCTGCATCTAATTTCTATAATGAAAGTTTTATCCTAATTGCTCATTTATCTTTTCATTTTTATATTCCACCTCTCTTCTGCTACTATTTCTGCAAAAATCATTATCATCTATTCTATATTTTCCTTTATTCCACTACATTTTCTTAACCTTGGCTCATTTTCTTTAATTTGCTTAAATATAGACTTCATTATTTCTTTGCAAGACCATGGTTTTCTCTTGAGAATTAGGCTTCTATTTTACATATGTAGATATAGTATTCTCACTTCATTCTTCTTGCAAAATATTTTCATTTAATTGCATTCTAAAGAGGCCATACAAGTTGATAAAACTGTATTGTACTGGAAAATACTCTGACAAGTTTGATTAAAATGACAATTATTCAGGCAAAACCTGAATGGAAGCTTTACACCTTTGAATATCATTATTACCAAACTATTTTGACTGAATTACCATTTTCATTAAGAAAAATCTTAATTTGTAAAGGGCTGACTTAAAAGATTTGCTTGCAAAACATAATTACTATACAGTTCATTATATCTCATTTGCTGTATTGCAACTCCCAATTTAATGGCTGGAGACTAAAAAATTTCTGGATTTTAGAATTACCATTTTGTTGTTGGTTGGAAATCAAGCGAGCACATAAAACATGACTTAATTATTAGTGTTAATCTAAATCTTGAGACAACCTTGTAAGAAAATGTATCTCTAATATCTGTTGATATGTAATATCTAAAAATTATATACTGTAGAATAAAGATTTAAACTAAAGATTAACCAAGTTTCATTACCAAGCTTGAGTGTTGTAATTCACAATTGTGAAAATAAAACCAAAATAGGAAGAGATCATTTATATATAAATGCAGTATTTATCTTTAACAATAACTATCAAAAATTTCAATGCAATAAACAATCACAATTAACATAGTATTAAAAATATTCTATACAACATACAGTATATATAAATCACATTTCTAGTTTGACTTAAGACTGTGGAAATAGATGACTGCACTGAGAATTCAAGGATAAATTCTATGCAAAATATCATACATTACTCTCCACCACTAGCGGTAGACTCTGATTGTACAGCCATCCTTTGGAAACTTTTGATGATTTTGCCATTTTCTTCAAGTAATTTCATTACGTGTTCTTGAGCTTCACACATCTCCCGCAGCCTGTAAGAAAATAAAAATATTCTTGTACATTACTTTCCCTACATTTATATCACTGTACAGTACTCATTTATTTTCTGTTCTTTAACAAACTTGTGCCTTTTCTTTTTTGCTCAGAAATTCTTAATCTAATAATCAATGAGAAATGTAATGTAAACCCTGGAAGTAAAGGTATACCTCGACTTACGTCATTCCAAGATAAGCCGGTTTAAAATTTACGTCGGTTGTCAAAAATAATACAGTACACGGAAAAATAAAAATCCAATTTCGAGACGTTTTGTTTGACTTTCCGTTCGTCCGCCACAAATATCGAAGTCATAATATCACTGGAATAGCGTTAAAAGCACACAAACATGTTACTTGACTATAAATAAGAATTAAAGTATATAAAATCATTTTAAAATACTTATATTTAACATTATATTCCACATAATTAACATAAATCCCAGTGAATGAACTATGAAAACACCTGTGACTTTTTATATTAATTGGGATTCTTTAAGAGCTTAACAGAGATATTTTCTATGATAGTTCAACTATCTACCATTTGATGCATTAACAGCACATAATCATATTATTCTACAATAAATAAGAAAAAAGTATATAAAAACATATGAAAATACATTTTTGTCTACTATTTTCTTAATATCAAGTGCAACTTAACAAACAACAATTACTTTTTTATTTATGGCTGTGATCAGTTGATCTCAAGACTATCACGAACAACAAAGAATAATTTTTTAGCTCATTCAATATAAATTACATCAGCACTAATTTGTTATAGAATATCATAGTTTTCATCCATTTTGTTTATAGCTATTACTATTAGTTATATGAACATCCATTTTGTTTATAGCTATTACTATTAGTTATCATATGAATATGTTCTCTCTCTCTCTCTCTCTCTCTCTCTCTCTCTCTCTCTCTCTCTCTCTCTCTCTCTCTCTCTCTCTCTCTCTCTCTCTCAGGTATACACACAGAACAGATTTAACAGAAATATTTGTTTCCTTAAAAACTATTAGGCAAATACTACTAATACAAACTTTTACTTTGCTTAAATCTGTTCGATCGAAGACTGGGATTAAAATGTCATTCGATTTCGTTATCTGATCTGTAGATTTAGTCAACATCACAACATATAAGTACTGAAAAATGTCTACAATAATCATGGTTTTCGATGATATATGAACTTCGTTTAATCATTTTTGAACTTTACAATTATCAATTCAAGATGTATTTTAACAACAGCAATTACCGATTTTTTAACTTTGGTATCGTGTCAGCTGTTTTCAAGGTCAAAATGTTATCATTAGGCTCACATATAGTTAACAGAGTATTGTTGATATGATTTAACTCCCTATCAAGTAATCTTCGAAGAAAAGAGGAGCAGCACAGTTTAACAAACTCTTGGCCAGTTTATTAAGATGCCCATCGAACAACAACAGACGAATCAGCCGTTAGCGCTGACGATCCGCAGCCATCTACGTAGATTACGTGATGCAAACAAAGATATTGAATGCAAATATTAATAAATGTAACAAAGTTTATTTTATACTTTCGCAAAATAATCATAACAAGGTAATTTGTTATTTAATCTTTCTATTTTACACTATCTCAGAGCAAAATACATTCACAAATAAACAGGCCGCGATGTACTGTAAACATGTTAAATTGTAAACATCTACATTTACAAGTACGAATGTACATTTATTCGTAAAATTATATCACTTTTTCGGTACTAAATTAAAATTTAAAATTTATTTGTTCGCAAGCTTGAATAGATTCTTATTAACCATATATTATTCAAATTGCATTTATAAACAAAATACAGAACTGAGAATGGTTATTTGAGGTTAAGCCTAGTGACAAGTAAATTCAGAGACAAGTAAATTCGACTTACGTCGTTTTTCAACTTAAGTCGCCTCTCCTGGAACCAATTACCGACGTAAGGGGAGGTATACCTGTAGTGCTACACATAACCTTAGTGATATACATTGAGAAAACAATCTGAAATTAGATGGCTAATAAGTTAGGGAAATGTTAGTGAAGGTAAAATATATGTCAGATAATTTATGGAAACTGAAAACTCTATACAGTTGTCCATGATTAGTAATTGATAGTAGAATGCTAAGCAAATGCCAAGTGAATGCTGGCCAAGCATTCACAAACCATTATTTTACTGAACTTCTTCAGTGTTGGAAAAGATATAAAATCAAAAAGAATAATTAATTTTGTTTTCCTTTGGGGCAGCAGCAAGCAGTGCAACGCTATCCAATTATAATGGCCAACTGAAAAGGTATATTAATAGGAAAAGCTGAAAATAGAAGAAATTTAATTTACAGGTAATATTTCCAAATCTACTACTGTATCTCAAAACCATAACACCACAAAGATCTACAGTACTTATATACATTAGTACTAAAACTGATGTTAAATAAAAATAAATATTCATGTAAAAATAAATATAAAAATTTCTTGCTAGGTCATATGAGGGTAATTTACCTTTCTGGTCTACAACAAAAATTACGTTAGTGTATTACTGTACAACTAAATATAGCCCTTTCCAAATATGAATACATAAAAAAATAGAAACTAATATTTCCTTGTCCTTTTGGACATAGTATACCATTATCAAAAAATTGAACCAATCACCAATAAATTATTTTAGAAGGCACTACAGTACACACTAAATTGAAAAATTACAAATGATATATTAGTAACTGTACTTCAATTAAAAAGCATAACTGCATTTTCCCTTCTCCCCATAGCTGCTTCTGGAAGACTATTTTAGCACATTGAAAGATTTAACGAGTTGGATGCAACGGGATATTTCATCAAATGTTACCTTTCGCAAGCCATAGATTATCCTAAAGCTTTAACAAGAAACTATATAACTCTATTTGCATGCTTTTTAAAGAGGAAAATAAGGAGTCAACTGTATAGTTAATGTTACATGCCTATCTGAGAACAGACAAGATAAAAGACAAAGACTACAATACTGTATACAATGCTTGCTGGTTTACTGACAAGATACTGCAAAGTACACGGTATAAGGTATACACAGCAGAGAACAGTATAACCTTCTACAGGGACTAAATTTTTACATTTCATTCAAACCATGACCCTTTTATAACCTAGTCAAAACTACTCCAGAATAAAAAGAAAGTCATCTCAACAGTATGCTGTACGAGGAACATACAACCTTCCCAAGAGGTGAACTGATACAATAGCACAAGATACTGGATTTCCAAATACTTTCTCTTTCTATCGCCCTTGAGAAAAGGAGATAGGCAAGGATCAATTCTACAGCTATTATAATAATTCTACCAGAAGAACCATGTACCTCAGGCTATCACTAGAAGGCAGTGAAAGGGATAAATAACTTCCAAATATTTCTTACTTTAAAAGATAACAGTCTGACAAGGCTGATGAGCATTCCTTACTTTCAGACCCATATGAGATTTCACTCAAGAAAATGTTATGTCTTTTGTTCTTCGTCAACCTAAAATCAACTAACGTTTTCATGATAGATTTTCCCTTCATGTGGCTGGTCATGAAATGTTTCCTCCACTATCTTATTGAATCCTGTGGTCTAGGTTTTCATCCTAACTGGAAAGTCTTTTGCAATTACAACTCTAAACTGTCAGCTCATCTTTTGTCTATTTATCCGATTATATACATGGACATTTTCAAAGTCTAATGGATAAAGCTGAACCTTTCAGAAAGCTGCCCATACAATGATATTAAAGATTATTTTTTTGTAGATGCTAGTGGTAACCTTTACTATTGAGTGGGATAAAAACTCACAAAAGACTTAACAAAATACCTTAGAGCACATTGTGTATGTGCTATAAAGAAATCATTGTACTATCTAAAATCTAAAATGCAAGAATTATATTTTCTGAACTTATACAGAAAACATGCAAATGTTAATGCACATCTAAAGGGTATAGATGAATTGGTTAAGTAACTAGTAATTGCAAAGGTTCATATTCTGAGAAAACAGGATCTCCAAATATCTTAAAACTATTAAGACACATGTCTGATTTTTCCAATGAAATGGGATAAAGATTAACAAGCAATATAATTCTATTTTGGATACACATATACACATAAAACTTTGAACATGTGATGTAAAGAGATGAGGAACAGCAGATGGGAATAGCAGTAAATAGGAAAGTGGTAGGAAAAAGACTCGTAAAAAGGGCAAGGAATTGTAAAATGAAGACTTAACCATGAGAGAGAGAATGGAGAGCTCTATATTCACAAATGGTCCTGTCTTGGGAAGATTTGACATAAATGTGTACATGATGATAACGATGATACATATACAGCAATACCCATCTTTATGTCAATTCCCACTTATGTTACTCATCTTTGAGTATTAAAAGCAAAAATAAAATACACTTTGTGAGCTTTTACCTAAACTTACATCACTTTCTATATATTATAGTAGGTATCATGTTTTATAAATGATAGCAAGTTGTAAGTATCAGGTTTTATAAATGATAGCAGGTTGTAAGTATCAGGTTTTATAAATGATAGCAGGTTGTAAGTATCAGGTTTTATAAATGATAGCAGGTTGTAAGTATCAGGTTTTATAAATGATAGCAGGTTGTAAGTATCAGGTTTTATAAATGATAGCAGGTTGTAAGTATCAGGTTTTATAAATGATAGCAGGTTGTAAGTATCAGGTTTTATAAATGATAGCAGGTTGTAAGTACTTTTCCTATTCAATGTATACAATGTACCAGGAAAATCCAACCTACGTTCGAAAATCAACTTGCATTGGGTCTCTTGGAACTAAGTAATTAACGACCTAAGGTGGGGTATTACTAAAGCATTTAAGAAATTTAGTGTATTTTATGGGAATGTTTGTGGCTCTTTGAGATACTATATCGGCTTTCATGTAACACTTCATGAGATCCTTACTCATAGAAAAGGGTCAACAATAAATGAGAAAATCAAACATGCAAAAGCAGGCACAAAAAATATCAAAACAAAAGGGTTATCGATTACAAAACACTACAGTTAAAAAAAATACCTACATAAAGCAATCACAAAACAAGTAGAAATAGGCAAACTACACTGTTTGTAGTAATGGTTAATATCAGTTTTAACATTCCAAGTTATATGCTCCTTAAAATGCCAAAGGGAAGCCAAAAACTAAATAAACCTAAAGCTCTTCATAAAAAAATAAGAATGTTTTTTACATCCCATACAATACTATTCAACTGGTTAACATGTTACTTTCATCCCCCTTACGAGAAAGGAAAAGGAAAACTACACCTATTTACTGAGAAACTTCCTTAAAAGATTGAAAAGATGTTTACGGCAACAGCTTAACGGGACAAAACAAAAGCAGAACAGTAAAACAATCCAAAGCAGGGAACATTAAACTTTCTTCTTCAAGAAGCAACATGCTATGGTACAGTATTACTTACGACAGTTTAACTTTAGCTTTGTTTATGTCTTCTTTCTTTGACTTCTGACTATCTTTAAGTTTTGTATTATCTCCCTGTTCATTCTGTTTGTTTTTACCAGAATCTTGCATCTGAAATTAAGAAAAAAATAATTTTGCATTTTTCTTAGCAACTAAGAATGCCTTAAATGTCCCTACAAAATATATATGCTTAGCTAAATTATACATGATATATTAGTGTATTCACTTCACAACATGGGAGAAGAACATTATATTTGGAGAAAATGTCAACTGTTCAACACTGAGGGTAACAAGAGAATAACCTACTTAACATTATAATGCTTCTTTAATACTTAAATTAGGAGACAAAAAGGGCTTTAAAACAACTGAATTTTCAGCATAACTTTGAGAAATGTTGAATAGAAAAGATAATCAATGCAATGAGTTCACCCACAGAGACATAAACAGTAATGAAGAATAAATGTCACACCGAAGTGATTTGGATATACTGTACATAAAAATTTTATCTTAAATTAGGTTCTATTTCACCATCCTGGAGTCTGCGGAATATTTGCCTGGAAATCAAGAGTGGGGTAATTTGTATTCCTCAAAACTTAAAATCCTAATTCAGACCAAATACCGTGTAAAGTTTATAAGATACAATGTGCCAATGCAAAGAAGAATAAACAATTAGATGTTATAATATTTATGGAGATGCAAATACTGTAACAAGACAGTACCAGCACAGACTCCTGCAATGTAAGCAGGAAAACTTTTACAATTGTGTAAAACAACATATATAAAACACTGCAGTATAGCAGGAATGAAACCCTAACTTTGAAGATGTCCACTGCAACTGCCTCTAGTGTATGCAAGAAAAGCTGTTTATGGCATTCATGCTAATGATAAAATTATCATTATCACATTATAGTCAATTCTTTTTAGTGAGGCAGATTTGCACCGACTCGCAGGGGTGCCCTTTTAGCTTGGAAAAGTTTCCTGATTGCTGATTGGTTGGATAAGATAATTCTAACCAATCAGATAGCAGGAAACTTTTCCGAGCTAAAGGGGCACCGATGCGAGTCAGTGCAAATGTGCCTCATTAAAAGAAATTGAGTATAGTTTATAAATTTTTATTTTCAAAGCACATTCGTTAATTTCCTGTCATGAGAGTATTTATAAGCTAACTGAAATTTTAATGAAATATGGCAAACCCTTATGCAGTTGATATTCAGTTTACATTTTAAAACAACCATAAAAGCTTTGGGTTCAATATAGAAATAAATTCAGATACCATAGTATTCCGCATAAAATATCCATCTAAAAAGGAATTCTAATAATTAAATTTTGTATTCCTATACTCACCTGATGCTCCTATTGCTTTTGTCTCCAGAAGCTTGGAATGTTGACATTATCCCTTAAAATTAACCCTTTTACCCCCAACGGACGTACTGGTACGTTTCACAAAACTCATCCCTTTACTACCAAGGACGTACCGGTACGTCCTTGCAAAAAACTGTTTTTTACATTTTTTTGCATATTTTTGATAACTTTATGAGAAACTTTAGGCATTTTCCAAAATAATGAGACCAACCTGACCTCTCTATGACGAAAATTAAGGCTGTTAGAGCAATTTAATAAAAATATATTGCAAAATGTGCTTAAAAAAAAAAAGCCTGGGGGGTTAAGGGTTGGAAAGTTCCAAATAGCATTGAGGGTAAAAGGGTTAAGAAATTTTCTTTTTCATTCCTTTCAACACTAATACCTCTAGTAAAGCAATGAGACTTACCAGCACCTAACAACAATGACAAGCTACACATGTAGTATTGCTTCATAAATACTTCCCTTGCCTCTTGATAACACTTACCAGTGAGAGGAGGGCAAGTATAAAATAATTATGATTAAAATTCCGTTTATTTCTATGAACCTTCCCTAATGTTCATGCAGCTGACTCCCACGCTCTTAGTGGAAGTGGGTAGCCAGTGAAGTTAAGAGATAGGGCTTTAAGTTTCCTGTAATCAATTAAATATCATCCTAGACTTACCTTTAATCTAGGCTTTTGTATAATCTAATCTCTAGGTTGACATTTTAAAAATGACTTTATCCTTCATTACTCATTTATATGACGAGAAATTCATTACCGTGGAACTTCCCATATAATTATATAGATATCAATAAATTAATTTAGAAAAGTTACTACACTGCAACCCCAAAGGAAAATTCTACCCAATCAATCACTTAAATTTGTTATGTTATCAGATCACATCTCCAGCAGCCACTACAGACTCTATAGCCCAACAATCATGACATATCAACCAGGACTTTTAAAATAATGTTTAACAAATTCATATTTGGACCATCATTCAGGTGATGCTAAAACCCTTTCCAAACAAAATTTCTTAGCAAAAAGTTTAGATGTAGCTGTACCTCCTATATCATGAAATGGAGTTTTTATGATAAAACAAAGTTTTATGAATACTTACCTGGCAGTTATATATACATAGCTAATAATCTCTATTTCGGCAGAATTTTTCTAAACGAGGCAACCGCCTTGCGGTGGTTGGGTGGTAACACCCGTTAAAGGGTGGTAGGAGGAATCATTCCCGTTTTCTGTTCTTCAGTTCATTTATGCCTGACCTGTCTCCTGAGGGGAGGTGGGTGGGCCTTCGAATGTATATATAACTGCCAGGTAAGTATTCATAAAACTTTGTTTTATCATAAAAACTCCATTTTTATGAATAGAACTTACCTGGCAGTTATATATACATAGCTGATTAACACACTTGGAGGGGGTGATAGACGGTAAACATCGTTGGGGAAACAACCAAAAAAGTTGTAGGATAAAAAACACCTTGATTCCTTACCTGCTAAGGTAGCTGACTTCAAAGGTTCCTGCCTTTTGAGTCGCTTTCCCTTAGGAGTGTCAGCCAGGATGTGACCTGCAGTGCTGAAAACACTCAATCGAGTCTGTCAACGGGGTGAGACCAACAATCTGACTAGACTTCAGGACTACCTATTGCCCAAAATAAAAACTGCAACCTTACCAAAACCAACCACCTAACTTTTGCAAAGTAGATAAAAATTATCTAACTAGACTGAGGTGACTGTACACAAGTCGAAGTCCTCAGACAACCAATAAAAACACCAACCTACGCACAAGTATACAAAACTAAGGTTGAGGGGAGGTAGTAACTCCTTTGCCTAATACAGAAGCCGTAGCTACGTATGGGCCCAAGGTATAGCATTTCTCATAATCCATTCTCACCTCTCTGAGGTAATGAGAGGCGAACACAGAGTTGCTCCTCCAGAATGTCGCATCCATAATTTGTCTGACCGACATGTTCTTGTGGTAAGCAAGCGAGGTCGCAATAGCTCTCACTTCGTGAGCCTGCACTTTTAAAAGTCCGAAGTGTTCCTCCTCACACAAGAGATGCGCTTCTCTTATAACTTCCCTCAGGAAAAAAGACAAAGCGTTCTTGGAAAGGGGATTCTAAGGATCTTTCACAGAACACCACAGGGAGCTAGAAGAGCCTCTCACATTTTTTGTGCGAGACAAGTAGGCCTTGAGGGCTCGTACTGGACAGAGGAGCCTCTCTTGCTCTTGACCCACTAGGTTAGTCAAGTTAGGAACCTCAAAGGTCCTTGGCCAGGGCTTAGAAGGGTTCTCGTTCTTAGCGAGAAGTCTAATCTTAAGGCACAAACTGCCCCATTTAGATTGAAGCCTACCTGCTTTTCAATTGCATGGACTTCACTGACTCTTTTAGCTGTTGCTAAGGCCAAGAGGAAGAGGGTTTTCTTCGTAACCTCCCTAAGGGGAACCTGTGAGATGGGCTCAAATCTCTTGGTGCACAGAAATTTAAGAACCACATCAAGGTTCCAAGAAGGGGGCTTAAACTGGACCTGCTTGGTTGTCTCAAAAGACTTCAAGAGGTCATGTAAGTCCTTATCGCGAGACAAGTCCAAGCCTCTATGCCGACAGACTGAAGCGAGCATACTTTTGTAACCCTTGATAGTGGACACAGCCAGCTTAGCATCCTGCCCGAGGTACAACAAGAAATCCGCAATCTGGCTCACAGAGGTAGTGGATGAGGAAATCTTGTGCTTCCTACACCAAGCCCTAAAAGTCTCCCACTTGGACTGGTAGACCCTCTGTGAAGAGACCCTCCTCGCTCTGGCGATAGCTTTCGCAGCTTGCGCTGAAAATCCTCTCGATCTGACGAGCTTCTCGATAGTCTGAAGGCAGTCAGATTGAGAGCGAGGGGGTTTTCATGATACCTCTCGAAGTGGGGTTGTCTGAGCAGCTTTGGACTTGCAGGGAGGCTTCTTGGAAAGTCCATCAACAAGTCCACCACCTCCGTGAACCATTCCCTCATCGGCCAGAAAGGAGCTATCAGGATCATTCGTCCCGAATCGAGGAGAGCGAATTTCCTGACTACCAGATTGATGATCTTGAACGGGGGAAAGGCATATGCGTCCATCCCCGTCCAATCCATCAAAAAGGCGTCTACTGCTATTGCCTCCTTGTCCGGAACAAGGGAGCAATAGTTGGGGATCCTCTTGGATAAGCTGGAGGCGAAAAGATCGATGAGGGGTCTCCCCCACAGCCTCCAGAGACTCTGACAGACCTGTTGGTTGAGGGTCCATTCTGTGGGAAGGACCTGCCCTTTCCTGCTGAGCATGTCCGCCCTCACATTTCTCTGTCCCTGAACAAACCTCGTCAGCAGACCTATCTTGTTCTCCTTCTCCCAAAGAAGGAGCTCCCTTGCTGTCTCGAACAGAGACAGAGAGTGAGTCCCTCCTTGCTTCCTGATGTAAGCAAGAGCTGTGGTGTTGTCTGAGTTGACCTCCACAATCTTTCCAGACACCAAGTCTTTGAAGGCCTTTAGCCCCAGAAAAATGGCCATCAGCTCCTTGTTGTTGATGTGCCATTCCAGCTGAATTCCTTCCCAATAGCCTGAGACCTCCTTGCTTCCTAGTGTTGCCCCCCAACCTGACTCTGATTCGTCTGAAAACAACACTAGGTCTGGGTTCTTCTTGTGTAAGGAGATCCCTTCCCCTAACAAGGCTGGATCCAGCCACCACTTCAGAAGATTCTTGACTTCTGTTGGAATGGGGAAGGAAAAGGAGTCTTCCTGCGTCTTTCTGTTCCACGTTTTCGAAAGAAAGTGCTGAAGAGGCCTTAGATGGAGTCTCCCCAGAGAGACAAACTGTTTGATGGAGGATAGTCCCCCCAGCAAACTCATCCACTCCTTCCCTGAGCACCTCTTCTTGTCCAGGAAAGTTCTGACTTTTACGAGACACTTCGTCTGTCTTTCCTGTGAGGGAGAAGCCCGAAAAAGAACTGAATTCAGAACTATCCCTAAATAGAGAATAGTCTGATTCGGCTTTATCTGAGACTTTTCCCTGTTGATGACCAGGCCTAGATCTTGAGCCATCATAAAAGTCTTCCGTAAATCCTCCAGACATTTCTCCCTCGATCGTGAACGAATCAGCCAATCGTCCAGATAGAAGGCTATCCTTATCCCCTCCTGATGCAGCCAGCCTGACACATTCGCCATTATCCTGGTGATGACTTGAGGAGCCGTGCTGAGACCGAAGCAAAGAGCTCTGAATTGGAAGCACTTGCCCTGCATTACAAATCTCAGGTACTTCCTTGAAGTCGGATGGATGGGGACATGGAAATACGCATCCTGCAAGTCGAGGGACACCATCCAGTCCCCTGGACGTACTGATGCCAGCACCGACTGAGTCGTCTCCATGGAGAACTTTGTCTTCTCCACAAAGATGTTGAGAGAGCTGACATCCAGGACTTGTCTCCATCCACCCGAGTTCTTGGGGACTAGAAACAGGCAATTGTAAAAGCCTGGGGAGGATAGATCCCGAACCGGTTCTATCGCTCCCTTGTCTAGCATTTGGTCGACTAGGTCTATTAGGGCCTTCTGTTTCCCCGGATCTGTGTACCGGGCTACTAAGGCCAGCGGAGCATCTGCGAGAGGAGGTTTCTTCAGAAAGGGGATCTTGTATCCATCCTTGATGACTGAGAGGGACCAGGTGTCCGCCCCTCTCCTCTTCCAAGACTGCCAAAAACCTGACAGTCTTGCGCCTACTGTCTGGAGGAGACGAACTTCATTTTCAGGAGCGAGGTCTGAACGAACCCCTGGTAGATCTTGGTCCTGATTCTTGCCTTCTTCCTCTAAAATCTGGTCTTGAAGAAGTAGTCCTGCCCCAAAAGGGCTGCTGGAATTTCTTTTCCTCCCGTTTCGAAGAAGAAGGAGTGGCTGCCAAGGGCTTACGAGCAGAACAAGATAAAAGGTCTTGGGTGGCTTTTTGGGCCAGTGAAAGCGTAATGTCTCTAACCAGGGACTCGGGAAAAAGATGTTGAGACAGGGGGCGTAAAGAAGCTCAGACTTTTGCGCAATGGTAACAGACCTTGAAGTAAAAGAGCAAAGCAGGGCTCTCTTCTTTAGGATCCCAGCTGAGAACAGCGCAGCCAACTCATTCGCCCCATCTCTGAGGGCCTTGTCCATACAGGACATAATACTGGTAAGGTCTCTAGTTCCTTCCATCTGGTCAGTTTTCCTTGCCAGAGTCCCAAGCGACCAGTCTAGAAAACTAAAAACCTCAAAGGCTCTAAAAATACCTTTGACGAGATGATCCAGTTCCGACATCGACCACATGACCTTGGCTGAGTTGAGAGCATGCCTTCTAGCAGAGTCCACTAAAGCCAGAGAAGTCACCCTTGGAGGAGGAAGGCACTCCCAGACCCAAAGGTTCCCCAGTCTCATACCACATACCCGCTTTTGAAGCAAGACGAGCTGGTGGAAACGAGAAGGAAGTCTTAACTGCTTGTCTCTGCTCCTTCATTCAGTCATCAATCTTAGCAAGAGCCTTCTTTGCGGAAATCGACAGTTTCATCTTGATGAAGGCCGACTGTTTCTTGGCCTTCTTTCTGTTAAATTGGGATTGAGGAGATTGAGGGGCAGCAGGTTGGAATTCCTCTCCAAAAAGTTCAAGAAGGGAGCGAGAGAGAACTTTGTAATCTCCAGCAGCGTCGGCAGGTTTATCATCGTCATCAGAAACCTCCTCGAGGTCCTGATCTACATCTGCAACATCCTTCGAACAAGAAGAAGGTTCCTTAGGATCCGACAAAGGCAAATCAAAGGAATCGTCCTGCAAAAGATGGGTTGCATCCTGGAGCCCAGTGCTAGAAGAATCCTTGGAACGAGAGGCAGTATCGTCCTGAAGAGGCAGGCTGGTATCGCCTTGGCGCCGAGAACGAGAGGCAGTATCGTTCTGGTGCCGAGAGCGAGAGGCGGTATTGTCCTGGCGTCGAGAACGAGAGGCGGTATCGTCCAGGTGTCGAGAACTAGGGGCAGTAACATCGTGGCGTCATGAACGAGAGGCGGTATCATCCCGGCGTAGTGAACGAGAGACGGTATCGGCCTGGCGAAGCGAACGAGAAGAGGTATCGTGCTGGTATCGTGAACGGGAGGCGGTATCGTCCTGACATCGAGAACGAGAAGCAGTATCGTTCGAGATAGTATCGCCCCGGTACCCAGAACGAGAAACCGTATCGTCCTGGTATCGAGAAGAAGTATCGCCTTGCGAAAGCACACATTCCTCATCCTAGCGCAGAGAGGGAGAAGTTTTCTTTAGAGAAGAACTTCGTTCTCTCTTAGAAGCAGACTTCTTAATAAGTAATGAGTCATCTTTATCTATCAGACTGGGCGTGAGGGCGGCTAAATGCTTGCACCAACATAAAGAGTTGTTTCTGCATGACAGACATAAAGGATTTAGCAACATCAGTTGGGTCTTGCGGCCCCGAAGGGGAGGATGACGAATCACACTCGTAGAAAGAGGAGGATCTTCGGCAGTAGGCTTAGGCTTCGCCCTTTTCACAGGCACGGAGTCGAAATCATCCTCCGACAGACAAGGTTCATAACTGCTAGAACCGTGAGAGGAAGAACGAGACACTTCGTCGCGGTTCCATCTCCTCTTAGTAGGTCTTGACGCTTCAAACTTCCATTTACGTCTGGGAGAATTCGGAGAAGAAATTAACACATCCGACACGTCTTTTCCGTGACGGTCAAAAACAGCCTGGGAATCGGTAACAGGGCTGTTTGAGGCGACGGCTGACCGAGGGTACCTACCTCTCACCCCCTTTCGGTCGTCGATGTACCTTCTCCCTTGGTCCTGGGAGCTTGGTAGAGGTCTAGGCCTAAGGTAATGACAGGTTCGGTCAGTCGCCACCCCCACTGCACTAACACAAGCACTTTCACTATCCTTACCTTTAAAGGCCTCCAGTTGTTCTTTAATGGCCTTCAACTCGGCAGCCAGGCTAGCGTACCGAGGGTCATCCGCAGATACGGATCCTGTAGGAGGTGCAGGAGTTACTAACTCAAGGGAAGGATCAACTTCCAAAGAGGAATCAATTATAGGTTCAAAAGATAAATCTACACTAAGTTCGTCTTCCTTACTACTAACAGACTTAGACTTAGACCTAGAAGCTCTTCTAACTCTATCGAGCTCTAGTTTACGCACATAGCGCTTCATAATCAACCAATCCTTTTCATCCAAAACTTTACATTCCCCGCACCTATTATTAAGGGCACAAACAAAACCCTTACAATTCAAACAAACGGTGTGAGGGTCTACCGCCATTTTCGGTAGTCTCACCTTACATTCCTCAATCGCACAGACACGGTAATGACTTTTTTCACTCATAATGATAATAGCAAAAAAGCAAAGAAATAGCAAAAACACGATTGCCAAATCCCCAAATCAGAGTACTTCACCAAATAGCAGACTGGTACACCGATACAGGGAAAGCGAAGAAAAACTTTTAATGACGGACCAACGTGTTGTCGATCCGGCTGGCAGAGATGAACTGAAGAACAGAAAACGGGAATGATTCCTCCTACCAGCCTTTAACGGGTGTTACCACCCAACCACCGCAAGGCGGTTGCCTCGTTTAGAAAAATTCTGCCGAAATAGAGATTATTAGCTATGTATATATAACTGCCAGGTAAGTTCTATTCATAAAACTGTAATTTTCAAAACTCTCATTAGGTTTGGATCCAATTCTTTTCGAATTTCATGACCAAATAATAATACTGAATGACATTGCACTCTTGGAAAGATGCTGATTTGTAATATTAATACCACAAAAGAAATTACACGTTACCCCTAATGTCCGTAGAATCGTCCAAACAATATTGAACAGCTCTTATTGGTCGAGGAAAACTATCCCTTGAAAAAACGAACGCCTCGTTTTGTAAAGAGAGAAAATGAAAAAATTGTTGAAAATCTCTAGTTTCAAATGGCTTTTAGCTCTGAAATATGGCAAAAGACATAAAATCATCTTGTGATTACCAAAAACTACCTTAAATGGTATTGCTTGGAGTTCATGTATTCCTTTTCTGATGCCAAAGTCAACAGAAATACAATTAGTCTTCGACATTCACAGGTTTTAACTTCGCGAATTCAGACATTCGCAATACAGAGAACTGTATAAACTATTAAATAAAAAAAATCACGTATTCGCGGTGTCGGGATAAATACTCTCGCGGCCTGATGATTTCTAACCCGCAGTGTTCCTTTGCACCCGGCATGTTTTGCACCTTCTTCCTCTCCCCACAGCACAACACTCCATCTCTCTCATTCACTCGGCCTTAGCCTCGCATCGTCTCTCCTTCTGTGTGCATTGCCCCTTTAGTCCCTTTTGTGCAAAATTATATCGTCATGTCGAACTTCATATGTAAACAGGTAGTGGTGTTGTGCTGATACTTTTTTTATTTTAAGTTTTATCGTGGTAGTGTATTCACTCTGTATTAGTGTTATTGTTATATTAACTACTGTACAGTACTGTATATGAAATACCATACTTTACAATAGTAATGTAAATATAGGCTACGTGTAGGGTAAGTTTGAACAGTGCGAGTCGACCTGCCGAAAACAGCAATCACTAACGAGTGTTACCTTAGCTAGTTAAGCTGTACTGTAGTGATAGTACTGTTCATATATTAGAGTAATATACACAACAGTATCAGTGAGTGTTGTTAGATAGGAACAAGGGTGGTTTTGTTGTTACTGTATGTATTATATGTATGTATAATTGTGGCAATGTCTCGTGTTATGTGTCCCATACTGTGTACATAGTACACATATGTACACTTACTGAAATGTGTTCATTTATTGACACAATACTTATACTGCGATAGAAACCAAGAAAAACAACATTAGGCAGTACAGTGGGTTACTTTGTGTGTTAGTTGATCATACGTAAACAATGGGGCAGTGAGTTAGCGAGTTAGAAGTTAACCCACTCTAGGGCAGTAAGTACAGTAGGGTCCCGAATTATGCGAGAATTTGGTCGATTAATGACCTCGTGTGAATGGAAAATCGCGAATTTCGAAACACACAACTAAAAGAAATAATTCCATTGCGGCCATGGCAACCAGCAATTTGCCTATTCAAATGTGTTTACTACCCATTTCCAATACTTTCTTTGTACTATACTGTATTTCTTTATAATATCAAATTGTTCTTGTAAATAAATAAAACATTTAATATACTTTAAAGTTCTAATAACTTGAAAAATGGTTAAAATTACAACCAGGATAGGTGTAAACACCATATATTTCCCGTTATAACACAACCCAAAATACAGACAAATTTTAATGTTTGTCATATCTATTGTATAATACAACTGGTGAATAGCAAAACCATCACTCTATAGACTAGCTTGTTGTATGATTGAAAATCCAGAATTATCAAAATAAAGGCGATTTTATATCATGCGTTTCCTAAACACGCTAAAAAGCACAATAGAAAACAACAACCAATGTTTTGTTTACCTTTATCTCTGATCACAACGAAGAAACAGACGCATTTATACATCTGTGTTTTTGAATTGACAGCAATTTTACCAAGTATAGATTATATGTTGAATTTGTTATTACCAATGTTCTAATTATTTTTTATTAGAACTTTCAAATAAATGAAATGAATGCCATTTATGAAATGTTTTTCTTTATGATGCCGCCTGAAACGGAAACCTTCCATTTGTTTACGCTCCATCTTCGATCATAATAAACAAACGAATGCATTAAACACACATGATCTAAGTCATAACTAATGATATTACAAACATTTAGTAAACATTATGTTATTACAAATATTTTACTTACCGTATCCATATAAATTCCTAAATTCGTAGCAAAGCTGGAATTTTTTTTTCCCTTATGCGTTTAATCCACAATAGCAATCTGCCGCTAATGACAGATGATAACTTACGATAATTCTAAACTGTTACGAAAGATAATTGTCTTTTCCATATCCAAAATACTTTTCCTAACTTCAGTTATAAGTCAACTTGTACCCACCTCAATTATAGATCCATATGCAAAAAAGGTAAAAGAAGAAAGTACTAGGCCTATTTTTAAAGTCACCGAACAATTAGGTTACCGCTATAACGTTCGATGTGAGAGAGAGAGAGAGAGAGAGAGAGAGAGAGAGAGAGAGAGAGAGAGAGAGAGAGAGAGAGAGAGATGGTTTTAAAGTACTAAACAATAAATATGATAGGTTATAACACATTGGTGTTTATGTAATATTAACTGTATAGATGGTTTGAATAAGTTAAGAAATGGTGTAAACAATTCTTTGTTATTGTATTCGCGCGGAAGCTAGACATCAGCTGATGTGATCACAGCCAAAAGTAAAACAAAAATAAGTTAGCAATACTCGATTTTTAAAACACACCCGAAATTTAACAACATAAGTACATGTTTTATTATAGCGCAATTGACATTTAAAGAGTAAAAATTTTCTGGAATAGAATGGTGTTTCCTAAAAAATAGTGGTTTGCGGACGAAATCGGTTACCGTATTTTAAGCTATGATTGAAATGGATGTATACACGGTATAATTTTTTCGTTTTGTATTTAATTGACACTTCAAGAAAACCGATTTTGGTTTCTTCATCTATTTGTAAGTATTGTATAACGAGAGAGAGAGAGAGAGAGAGAGAGAGAGAGAGAGAGAGAGAGAGAGAGAGAGAGAGAGAGAGAGAGAGAGAGAATCAGCTGTTGTAATTGAATGTCGTGTTTTTGTTTCGTGTACCCCCTGAAACGAGGAATTGATCGCCACAACTAACAATATTCATGTTAATTTCATTCTTAAACTCAAGTTGCCATATGTGAACTATGGTTTTATTTCTTACGGGGAGAGAGAGAGAGAGAGAGAGAGAGAGAGAGAGAGAGAGAGAGAGAGAGAGAGAGAGAGATTTCTGCCATCAAATCTCTCTCTCTCTCTCTCTCTCTCTAGATTTTATTTTACCGTCTACTCTACAAAACCAATGTTTGCAAATCAAATGTATACTGTTTAAAATATGACAAAATACTGAAGACTCGTTACCGAAGTTTAGGCTATTCACTGCCGATAAACGAACCCAGTCTACTCGTGAAAACCTTGAACGCCCAGAGGGAAAAATAAGGCTTTTAAATATACTGTACTAAACAAAAATAATGCTTTAATATACCATCATTAACACTACCATTACAATTATCGTAAGGTTGGAGAAAGATAAAGATTGCCGAGAACGTAACCACATTTCTGTTTACATTTTGTCAGCTGGACTCGCACAGTTAACAGTTGATTTCATTGTTGATGTGGAATTTTATCCTTAAATAGGCTATTCATTAGGAAATTATGTTAATGAAATGTAATGTTAATATTGTTTTGTAACATTTATTATAAATCACCGTATTTAGGGCTACCAATATACTTAAAAAGACAATAGATTTGATACATTTTGTAGTGCTTGACTCGCGAACTTTGAACAGCCTCGCAGATACAGAAAATTTATTTTTGAAAAATAGCGATCGCGGAAAAGGGGAATCATGTAATTCGAACACGCTTAATTCGGGACCCTACTGTATTCCTGGATTCTTGCTTTTCTTGCCTGTCTCTGTTACCTAATCCCCGCGAATAAATCTTACAGTGGGATCTTAGCAAAAGTTTTCAAAAGGTTCTAAACATGAACTCTTTGAATTCTGTAAAACTATGCCTAAAAAAAAAAAAAAAATTACTGGAGGTCTTCCAATATTAAAAGATCTAAAATCCCCATAAATGCCTGAAATGGATAAACCAAATTTTATTTATTCAAGAATACAAATCAGCATAGAATTGAAAGTTTCTGTTCACATTAAAGTAATTGTAAAAAAGTTACAAATAATAATTTAACTCGTTTTAGTAACCGATATATTTCTTGACTTACTACCAATCAAAATAAACCTTCCATAGTCTTTTATAAATATTATCAATACCAGAAACCACAACCTCTTTAAAAACCTGAGCAACTATACTCGTTGAATCTGCATCCTTCCTAAATCCTAATACATGTTAAAAATATCCTAGTCTTCTCTGGATTTTCCCTGAACTGAAAGTAAGCTTTCCTTTATGCTTTGAACTTCACTCTGATCGGCAACCATGAAACATACTTTCCAAAGATTAACAGCGAAGCCTCATTTCTCATAAGATTCTCTACATCAAATAATTGTCTCAGGCAAGAGACGCAAAGAGAATGCACATCATGATCATCAAAAATAACTAAAATTATAAAAACAGGGACAATCTAGAGCTGTGGAGAACAGTCTGCTAATTTCGAAGTAGACATGAGACTTAAAGAAGTGATATGATATCCTCAGTATCTTATAGTTGTTAAATCATGTTAAGTCTCATGGCTTTACTAGAGACATTACTATAATTGGAAGGATAGAAAACAGGAAATTTCTTCATTTTAACGAGTAACTTTGACATTCCAAGCTTCCGGATATGAAAGCAATATGAACATTAGGGAGATTCATATAAATGATATATGTTATACAAAGTCAAAACTTCAAATTCCCCTTACCTCTCCCTGCAATGTTGGGTCATCTTGTAATTTCTTATCCTTAATAGCTGCCAGTAGTTCTGATAGAGTTTGATGATATCTATCTTCAGTATCACTTAAGGTACCTTGGAAAGATGCGAGGAGGGTTTCGTGTTTTTGTACATCAGTTTCTTCAATTTCTAACTGTACTCGTTGAACTTTAGCTACCCTACACAAAGAGAAAATTACATAAAATTACTTAATGATAAATTAAGCCCTCTTACTGGATCTACTAACCATATCTGAGTACAAGGAATAATATACCTTGATATATATAGCATATATAAGTATAGTAGTATTCAGCTTAGTACTGTAGTAGTCTGCGTATCTAACTTTGAGAAAAACCATTGTCAAATGATGGAAAATCCTTAGCAATCAGGTTACCCACACCTTCCATTTCTATAATGTTTTGTTGACCACCTACCTGTACAAGCAATCTACATCAATAAACATAACTTCCATTAAAGTAACCTTACAATAAATATGAATTCAGTGAAAATTTCACTCGATGACCATCTACATTTTAAATATAAAATTTTTTAAACTTAATTTACACTATATTTTACCATACAAACCCAAGTCCTATAAAGTAAGAGTTGGAACAGCCATTGAAATTGTTAATGATATAAGTTAATGACAGGTGGAGAGCGCGAGCAAGTATCTCTGCCCACTCTCCTTTCAAAGACACTTCAGTTTAGATCTTCAACCCAGGACTGGGGGGTGGTTGAGATGGGAAGTTTAACTTTAAAGGAAACTTATTTGTATAGCTAGAAAAATACAAATTACTTATAGAATTTGTTATTTGTTCCTATGAGTATACATACCTTACATCCTTTAAAAAAGGAAGAATCACTTATAAGTCCTGTCCAAGAACAAAACTTTTTTTTTTTTTCTTCTATGGAATATGTTAGACTATCTAATCGTGTACGGGAGCAAGGGAGATGACTCCAGCAACCTCCCACCAGCTCAGCACAGGGATGAGTAGGCCAACATAGTCTGACCAGATCTTGGTTATGTATCCAATATTCTATCAATGAAGGAATCTTTCTTTCCCAAAAGGGAGATGCAGTCTGGAATGACATACCTGGCACAAGCTGGCCACTGGCTAGGATTGTAAAGGGAGGATGGGAAAAAACTACTACTTACAGATCCAGTCTAATAGAATGGTGCTCAGAAATGTAGCTTACCAGTTATAATTTCAAATCGAGCATTTAACAGTACAAATGCTTCACCTCTAAGAGAGGGGGACGAAAGAAGCAGAGAACCAGTCATTCTACTTTTCCTTTAGACATACATCGAACACTATACTAAAGACAAGATGCTTCCTGTCCTGCATGGGAGCTTGACTGGCTACGCTACTACTAGAGCAGCCTCCAAAGGGCCAAGAACAAAAATGTTGAAGAACTTGTGGGTATTAATCCCTTGAACAGAAGACTGTGAAGGTTGTTTGGAATATCCAAACTCGTTCATCACCTGTCTCAGCAAGATTCTTCAGAGTCAAATGGAACTAATAATATAAACTTCATGAAACACCTCTTTCTTAGTTCTGCCATTACTGAGAAAGAGTCGCTTATACTTAAGCCTGATGTCGAGTCCTCTTAAGATGGAACAACAAAGCCCTAAAGCCCTCATGGGATACAGAAGTATCTCATCCTGATTACCACTTGACATTTCATGATGCGAGAGGACGGTGAAGGTCTCAAGCCTGGATCATTCTGGGTTTAGTCACAAATTTGGACATAAACTAAAGAGACTTGATTCCAATCTTCACTGTGGGTTAATACAAGTGTCAATGCAATCTGCCAACTCTCTTTGCCGAAGCCAAAGCTAGCAAAATGACAGTATGATTAATTTCTCAAAGGCTCATACAGGGCATGATAAAATACTTGAGAACATGCGTCAGGTCCCACTCCAGGAGCTTGTGGTCCTGGGGTAGGATAAGAAAGCTCTTCACAAGCTTAGGTAACTCCTGAGGAAAAGAGGTTTATGCTGACAGGAAAGTATTCGGGGCTAATCTGACGCGCTCACCCCCTTACCCCCAATTACCTTGTTAACAATTTTAACAACCGTTCCACCTACGATCAAAACATTTCCAACTTTATAACAATGAAAGATTTGTATACCTGTAAGAACAAAGTGATAATTTTATTTCCCACTTCACCTCCCTCTCAATTGCAGAGCTCTAACTACATAACTGCTTAAATGAAAATACAGTAACCTAAACATGAGAAATGGACTATTTCTAAAATCTAAACTCATGTTTTTCAAAGTTTTAATAAAAGAATAAAGCAGATTTCTAATATACTCAGAAAACAACATCCGTTGTCTATGGATACCTTTATAAAATTCCTGCAATGGAATAAGAACTCCAGCAAGTGTCTCAAACTTAACCTTAAATATTCAAAGTTATCATAAACAACTAATGAACCTAAGAAATTACAATATAATGATCCCTTAAAAAGAGATTGTTTAAAATAAAATTTGTCAATCATGCAATATTACCTCTATGAGAAAGAATTAAAAATGGAACACAATAAGATTCAAATCTGCTATAATGATCTCACATGATTAGAAATGAAACTATAAGAGAAAGGTCATGGTGAGGGGTAGATGGAGATGGTTTGGGCATGCTGTTTGTACTCCCCAAGAGAGATTAGTTTGCCAAACTTTCAACTAGGCTCCACAAGGCCTAAAGAGTTGGAAAACCCAGGCCTACATGGCTGAGGACTATGAAGTGTGAAGTAGGAGATGATGAATGGAGAAGTATTGATTTAAAAACTCAAAATAGAGACGATTGGTGAAATCTAACAGATTATGCCCTTTGCGTCAATAGGCGAAGGAGGAGATGATGATGATGATGATTATGATCTCAAATACAAAAGCTAATAAACCATGTTCTTCTTGTTGACAAGCAGAGGTAGTAGTTGTACACAACATTGCTATCATGACCTGTACATGGGGGCTATGTACTGTAAGAGAACTTAGTTGTCAGTTTGCATCCAGTGATCAGCAAAAATATGCTGCACTATTATACTATATTTTACTAATTTTGAAGTTGAATGTATTGTGAATCTTTAGAATAATTCTGAATAATTGAACTACAAAATTAATAAATGCATATATATTGTAATCAAGTTTTAAATGCCATAAATTTCTTTACATCTTTTGAAAGCTAATGCAAGACAAAGCTTGTCTCTGGAGGTCAAGCTGGTCATTGACTTCCTTTACAACAAAAGAAAAGGTGGCAATATTATTATCTTTATTATTAGTAACTACCGTAAGCTAAAAACCCTAGTTGGAAAACCAGGATGTTATAAGCCAAGGGCTCCAACAAGGAAAAATAGCCCAGTGGGTAACGGTGGCACCCATGGTGATCTTGTGAAGATGGGTGCCAGTTTTGCTGTCCAAAGGTTTCCTCCTTGGTTACCAAGGGCTACCTATGTTATACATGACATTTGACAGTACCTGAAGCAGAATAAAATCCACAACAAATTCCTCCTCCTTGGAGATAATTCTTCAAGTCATCCCAAGGCTATGACAGATTTGGGGCCCAACAATAAGATATTCCCTTCGTCTTCCAACACCACCTTTCTCATTCAGCCCCTGGACCAAGAGATCATCAAGGATTTAGGGTCTGAAAGTGACCTGCAATAGTTGGTTCAGAGTATTGACATCAGTCCTGACACTTTGGTCCAGAATTTTCCCCTTGCCTTCATCATAGAAGATATGGCCAAAGTGTGTCCAAAAATTTAACTTTTTACCTGTTGTAGACACTATCTGTAAGCATTTCATAAAATTGCCACAAAGAGATTGGGTTCACTCAGGTGGATAAAAACAATATTGAGAAGCTGCTTCAACCGCTTAGTAAGCTGCTCTCAAAGGACTTAATAGAGCTTTGTGCATGTAAAAAAAGTATAAACTAAGATGCAAAACATGGAGTCTTTGACGCATCCTCTTACTGTTTGTGGATGTAAATATTTTCATGAAGGAGCTTTATACTAACCCATAGTTTGATGCAGCAGCATCGATGATCCACAGAGCCCTTAAGCCAATTTGTGATAAAGAAGCAACGTGCCTAGTAGAAAGAATTTTAGATTCTTTAAAACCTATTTTTGCTGGATAACCTTATTCATCTACCTTTCACTTGCTGATTTTCTCCACGTCCAAAGACCTTTCCTCTATCATCTCCATGTCCAAAGACCTTTCCTCTATCATCTCCATGTCCAAAGACCTCTCTTCTATCATCTCCATGTCCAAAGACCTCTCCTCTATCATCTCCATGTCCAAAGACCTCTCCTCTGTCATTTCCAAGTCCAAAGACCTCTCCTCTGTCATTTCCAAGTCCAAAGACCTCTCCTCTATCATCTCTATGTTCAAAAGACCTCTCCTGTCTCCTCTCCATGTCCAAAGACCTCTGCTCTCTATGTCCAAAGACCTCCCTTCTATCATCTCCCATGCTCAAAGACCTCTCCTTCATCATCTCCATGTCCAAAGACCTCTCCTCTATCATGTCCACGCCTGGCATTCTCCAGTGGAGCTGCCTTTCTCTTACTCTTCACTAAGAACTCAAGCAATCTTCACCTTCTTTCATACCTTAGTCTCATTGTAAAGGAAGAGGAATCGGGCAGACAGGGAGGAGGAATAGTTAACAACTTGGCTTCTAATTTTTGTTTTCAAAATTCTTCATGAATTTCTGTTTGAGGATTTCTGGTATTTGATATACTATCTGACTTTGAAAGGCATTCTAATGTATTTGGCCTGAAAAAAGTTTTCTTATTCTTAAGATATCACAAAAGGTGTTTTACTTTTGAAGATTAGTGTATCATGTACATGTTAGTAAAGGTCATATGGTGGAGGTAAGATGTGATCTTTAGATCATATTCCTGTTTTTTTCCATAAGAATTAAAGTTTATCATCAACTTTACCCTTAACAACTGGTTAGGATACAATGCATCTCAATCACAAACTCCTAACTGACTACACAATATTCTATAATGCAAAGATAATAAGGCTAAGTAGTGTTTCAAAGCAAGCAGAAGATACAATTCATATAGACTTACTTGCACCAATCAGCAAGCGTATCAGTTGTATGGTGCAACGTAGCCGTTACAGCAGCTAACAAGGTTTCTAAGCTCTTGGCTATTTCTTTCATCTTCATCTTCTCCAGTAAATGAAACTGTTCATCATTAAAGGTGAGAGCTGAAAAATGAAGGAAATTAAGTTGCTTTTCTGAACAAAATAGGGTCTTCACTCAGAAACCAATTTTATCGTCTTTAAACTCTTAATAATTTTAGAAAATATACAAGTTTGTCCTGCTTCAAAAATGTCACCTTTCAGAAACATTAATTTCAAATCATCAGAGGCCTATGACAGCTTGACAAAGTACGAAGGAAAACTATAAACAGAAAAATTAAATACTATACTCTTTTAAAAGATGCCTATGTCAAGTATCATATAAACAGATAAAATAAAATTCACATTCAAAGACTATAATCATTTGAGGATCCTTCATTACTAACATTAAATCAAATCCTCCAATAGCAATGTTTCTGGGGATATGAGGTATTCCTTATCATCAACATTATTGTAAAGTGTATGTTTTCTTTTAGTAGGCAACAAACTCTTTAAGTAAGAACAATTTTAAAATGTAATGGACTAATCAGTATTTGCATAAAAGGTAAAGACTACAGACAAACTAATAAAAAAATACTTACCACACTCAATAGTAAGAAAAATTTCAACCAACAGCAAAAGAATAATCTTTAATATAAATCTCTCAAAAAAGTTTTTTATAATTAAATTTCCTTAAAGGGCTTTTGCAAGAAACGAGTTTCTTCCACTCTCTTCCGTCTTATGAACTCTTTCACCAGAATCTCTATTACAGAAGAATATGTATTTATGCATACAGAGTATAAAAATAAATTCTGCATCAGGTTTCACTGTTGTTATTTTTGTCTTAAGCCACATAACAGACTTCACAAATATTAACAGTTATGAAAATGCTGCAAACAAACTACATCACCACTTCAATGTATGTGTCACAACTAATAAGTTAGATACTCCAACATATCTTCTTTAAGGCAAAGACTAATGAGCAGGGAAAACAAATTGTATTTTCTAGTCCATGCATAAAGGAAACATGAGAAATGGAGGAGAGAAAGAAAAGTGTCTTAATTCTAAAGAAAATGAAAGACTTATTCTCTAAAAGAATAAAGAAATAATCAGGGAAAACAGATGCTAGAATAAATTTCCAGAGATTGGCAGTAGAGGGTAAAACAGTCACAAAATGTGCAAGCCCAGGAAGAATTTGCTTCCCAGAAAGAATTTGCTTAACAGATTATCATGATGCAACTTGGAGAAAAAAAAAAATAAGATGGAACTAAGGACGCAGAGGTGTCACTCTGCTACAGTAAGATTTATAGAAGAGGTAAAAGCAGGGTTAATGCTCATATCATTTGCTTTCGTAAAGTCTTTCAAATATGAAAGCAACATTCTAACCTAGGAGGAATAAGAGCAAAATTCATCTTTAATAATTAAGATGAAAAAGAACTCATATCATCTAAACATTCCATACATTAGTGTGTATTCTGAATCTTTTTCTCTGGTGTGAAACTATCCACAAAATCAGAGTTTAAAAGATGAAAAGTAACCAACCAAAGACTGAATGAATGCAACAATAATAGGGGGGTTTGAATACAGTACCATTATTGGCAAAATCGTCTGAGTGAGTTCTCTGAGAATGGTAATTGACAACACGAATTTAGAAATGGGTGCATCATCCCTAAAAATTATATTTTACATACATAAAAACTCCAGAATATAATGAATAAGTTTACAAAGAATAAATAGGATACCGGTAAAGCTAAAATTAAGAAGATTAATAAACGTATATAGTAGAATGCCAATTGTCATAGAAATATCAAGCGGGAAAAAATTGATAGGAAAAGTTAAAAGTAGATCTTACAATAAGGGAACCCGAAGGGTGGTTCAAAATAAGTGAACTAGATTAAAGATACTTAAGATTTCAACAGTTCAATAGTTTCAAATATTTTAGTGATAGAATGTTAATTGGAAGTATACAAGATAATAAAATTGTAAAACAGATCATAGCACATTAAGAAGTGTTATTCAATATACTGTAGAAAAAAACAAAAAAATTTCATACCTAAGACTCGCAACTATGCATAAACCGACAATTAAATAAATAGGCTATTCCTTCACAAAGTGGTGATCGAATAGAAAAAATTATTGATAAAAAGGTAAGCTTTCCTTAGGTCAATCGCCATTGGCAGTCTACAAGGGAAAGCTTCCAGCTGATCATCTTACACTCCAACCACCTTGAAAACTCCCTAATGTAGATCCAAATTCTCCCTGGTCCTGAGACATACTTACTGGGCAAGCCAGGGGTATATAACTAGAAGTTTCAGCTAACAGTAAGTTCTATGAGGAGGACAAAGTGCTAAACACGCTCTCTGGCAATGCCAAAAATGACACTGGAGAAGACATAGTCTTCCTACTCTTTTAAGAATATACCTGCCTTTAATGGAAGGCCACAATCTACACTTGGTGAAAGTGAATAATTGTGAACAATCATTGTACTACTTGCAGAGAGAACAAAAACCGATGCAATGTCCAACCTACACCTCCATTTCTAGTTTGTTCTATTATTAACATAAAGCCAACATCAACCACTCAAACTATAAAGTGAGAAAATTATTAAACAATCTTTGATAGGATTCAACAGTTCTACCACATTTGTTGTGACCAAAGAAAAAAGTGAAGAGTTTTTAACAGGAGAGTAGGACGAGTCTACTTGTCAGCTTTATCGAAAGATGAAAAGTTTATATACGAGAAGGAACAAAGTTAAATTAACGCAACCAATCATTAAGGGGAGGATACTGTACTTACTTCTTGCCGCCCTATCTCTAAGTAAATGTTGCCATGATTCTCTTAGTTTGGTAACGTATGTTAAAGCTTTGTTGGGGGCTCTCTCCACACTATTTACATCATTCCCTCCCTGCTGCCACTGACGACTCAACTGTCTTCCACCAACCACTCTTTCATGAAGCTGATTTACAACAGGTACTATATTATTCAAGGAATCTCGGACCTGTAAGAGAGATACTCTTAAGAATTGTGTAAACAATTACTTGGCAATTACTGTACTTTTATAAATTGTAAATCATGAAATTACATCCATCAGAATATTCAGCATCATAGTACAAATGACAGTAAAGTAAAATAATTCAAACCATCAACTACAGACTGAAGAGAAGCAATATTACTTTTACCACAAAGCTTTTTCTGTAAACAAACCCACAGGGTCCTATTTTTTTTTTTACAGATCCCCTTCATTAGGCATAATCTGACAGTTATGTATAATGCTTCCTGAACTATTATGAACACACACCAAGAACAAAAAAAATAATTTTAGCATAATAATAATAATAATAATAATAATAATAATAATAATAATAATAATAATAATAATAAAAATGACTGCTTTTTATAACTTGTCTTAAAATACATAGCAATATTCATAATGGAAGGAGATCAAAAATATACTTGAAGGTACTTTTGTTCATTTCCGTGTTGCCATTTATTCTTTTAAATAAGCACGAATATGATTACTCCTCTCCATTCAGTAACAAAAAATGTCTTTTCCCAATATTCAACAATGTCTGTCAAACTATGCAGTAAAGTGCTGTAATACAACAGATTTTTAGTCAAGGGAACAAGAATACCTGCCTTCTTACATTTGCCATGGGATATTTTGCATACTTACATAATAGCTCAACAAAGAGGGATAGTTAAAATACAAAAGAGAAGCACTTTTAGCAACAGGAAAAAATGGACAACCCTTGCAACCAAAATTTTCATTAAAGGAGCATTCAAACATCAACTGCATCCAACATATTTCATTCCTCACCATCCTGACAAACTCACCAACCTTATACCCTAGGTGTCACATAGCGATAAATAATGTCACAGGAAATAAATTACTGTTATACGGTTTGGAAGTGGTGGGAAGCTGAATTTGGGTGAAAGGACCCAGCTTGAACTAGACCTTAACATGGCTGCCCTGAAGCCAACAGTCTAAATTCTCTGATGTGACATCCAATGATTTATAACCTTAAAAAAAAAAAAAAAAAAAATGGCAAGTCAAATTTTTAGGAGTTTCTGCATTGATACCAATCTAATAAAAGTATTCATCTATGCTTTCTCTCCATGAATTTTGGACCTTGAAACTCATCTTCTTAGTACTTCCGCATCAATTACTCTTCTAACTAACAGCTCATTACTTCTTATCGTAATTTATCCAAACCATCTTGGTCAATTATCCAGCCTGTGCAACTAATGTATTAAGTAATGAAGGCCTTACGTTCACATCATAAATTCTTGTTCTGTTTACTAATGTGATACAGTAATCTAATCTACAAGCACCCTATGAAACACTATTAACTTCATTCATCTGTTGCTAATATGACTGGCAATCTTAATAGGCAGATTATATCTGATCTTATTTTAAATTCATGTTTAATCCTGGCTCAAAATTTAGTTTAAAATGAAAATAATTTTTTTTTTTAAAAGACAAAAACATAACAAAGACCTTAAAGGTGTCAGATTAGGCCACCCAGGAGCTCTGTATGGTTGTAAGCATAAATATTATTTATACAACTACAATTGCCTCACAAAAGAAGGACTACAAATCTAAACCCCATAAACACAAATATTTTTGTAGGTGTGAATATTCTACGCAATTGATTTTTAACATGGAACAATAAAGTATCGGTAAAATGCACTGACGATGATTGTGATCCAGCCATTGGCATAATTAAACCTGAATGTCTTCTTTAAGTTTCCAGATGTCATTCAGGATCTAGAGAGAAAAAGCGTTGTTCCTTTATTCAATGTTAGCATCCTTTAAAATATATGGTCTGAGTCAAAGGAAACAAATGATTTCATTAAAAATTGTATGGTAAACAAACTTAAATCCCTATCTTTACTTGGTACAATATGAGTTGTACAAGTAAGATGAGGATAAAAAGAATTATCAAATGAACAGCATGCTTCATTTAAATAACTTCAAATTAATTTCTAGTTTATAAATTCAAGAAATCATCATCATTATTCTGAAATGACTTAAACAGACTATTGAGTCACATTTCGTGAAAAGACCCAAACTGATAAATAAATGATGCGTGATGTATATAATCTCTTGCTTTCATGACTGTGCAGTGTTTACCTCACAAATTCAAACATAGTTTTGTAGGACAACATTTGCAAGAAATTCAAAGGCCAAAAAGTAAATCCAATCCCACAAAAGCATCCTATGTTTGGCAAGTTGAATATGGTTGAACACCAAAAATAGCATCAACTGAATACAGTGCAGGTGCAGATAAAACAAAAACTTTATATCTAAAAAAATAATATAACTGGCAGTCTCAGTTGCTCAGTATGATCTATGATAACGAGTTTTTTCTATCTCTGTTTGCAATTTTAATAAAGTGAAGTTAATGTTGGGTCTGAAACATAAGAAAATTGCTTATTAAGCAACACACTGAAATGGGTATAATACATAATCTAAATGCATAATATATTGACACTTTCTACCTGTAAGACCATGGTTCATCGTGTTTAAAACCAAATTCCCCTCCCAAACCTGTCTCATTTCCCAAAAAAATTCACCTCATACCTACAAGGTGAAGTATGTTAAGTCTCCCTGGGAATACCATGGCATACACAGTAAGGACAAGGAACTAACAAATGAGAATATACTTTCAGGGGCTGCTTAAAGGAAATTTGGTGATGCAAAATATCTTGATAAATCATTAAGAAATTTAACAAGAAACATCAACTATAGAAATTTTTTTTACTTGAATCAAGTCTTGAATATAAAGCTGCTTTCACAAAAATTTAAAATAACATCTATTTGATGTACTTAACTGTGGCCCTAAGATACCCATCAAGGATTTATGAAAAATGCTAATGTGCCCTGAATACAAACTTGAATAAAAAAGAATTCTTACCAAAGTTATGTAAACTCTAAATGCACCTGAAAAAACAATTTATAGTCCTATACAGTACCATCGAAACTAAGACATCTTGCATCAACATGCCAATATTTGGCCTTTCCAAGCCATAATGTACTATATGAAAACCTTCATAAAGTGTGATTAAGATTGAAACTAGAATAAGTAAAGTAACCCCAAAAATATGATATCAGTTTCATACATGACCCAAAAATCATCACAAAATAGCAATTCTCAGGTGTGTTAATACAAATGTAATTTTTTTGGTGATGTTCTAAAAGATTCTTTAAAACAACTGTTGCACGGTCTATTAAATTTCTTATTCCTGATCTAGATATTAATCTTTGGCACAGTCGTTCAATTAGTTCATTATGAATGTTGCATAAGATTTTTCATAACTCTGACCATCCTTTACATTCAGATCTCCTAGGACAATTCTATCCTGTTCGTATTTCTAGGCAGGCAGTTAATTCTAATAGCCAGGACTTCTCCATCATGAGCCTCAATACTACACAGTATTCTAGAAGCTTTATTCCAGCTGTTACCAAGTTGTGGAATGATCTTCCTAATCGGGTAGTTGAATCAGTAAAATTTCAAAAGTTCAAAGTTGGAGCAAATGTTCTTATGTTGACCAGGCTGACAGGAGTCTTTTTATAGTTTATATACGACGTATCTGTTTTGACGTTGTCACTGTTTTCAGAATAATTTATTGTTAATTTGTCCTCATCATTTATCTATTTCCTTATTTCCTTTTCTCACTGGGCTATTTTTCCCTATTGGAGCCCTTAGGCTTATAGCATCTTGTTTTTCCAACTAGGGTTGTAGCTTGGCTTGTAATAATAATAATAATAATAATAATAATATAGTCATCACTAAGATTCGAAATGACTCATATGTTCTCAAATTGCTTGAATATTCATTAAAAACTGTAAAAGTACTTTTCATAGTTACTCCAGCTGTATAAGTTAATTAAAATGCAATTCCTCAAGTCTGCTAATTACAGGTAATATTGTTTTACTGCATTATTTACAACTTCTTCAATAAAAAAAATGAGATTTAGCCAAAAACTCTAATGTGAAATATGTATGAATTAAATCGATTTAAATTTCAACAAGATTTCTTTAACACTTTGTGATAAACGTCTTTACAATACAATGGCATTAAATGTAATGTGTTTTATAAGTACCCTCCACCTTTCAAAACAGCAATACAAACCAAAATCATATTGTAAAACCTGGATAAAACTATGCCCTATAAATACTAGGGCACTACCAAGCAATTACCACAAATACAAATATTAATTATGCTAAAAAAGATTGAATACATTTACAGGATATTTGAGATATCACAAAAAGCTTTACCAAAATGGACAAATACCTTAGTCAAACCATCCTCTAATGTCTGGTTATAAATTGATCACCCAAAAAACAGTACTTGAAAGCAAAAGCAGTACAGTTGTTGAAATACAGAAGCAAAGCAATATCCCAGTAAAACATATACAGTACTGTACTATAACTTTGTTATACAGGCAATAACTGACATAGATTTCTCCTAAAGAATTTTTGGTTTTATGGATATATAAGGCTATTGTGTTAGTCATAATTCTAATATATAAAAAGAGATCCCTAATATTATGATTCCAGCCAAAGCATAAAGACTTATGCAACCTATTAGTTTAAAATATCCTTCCCGGGATTCAAGCGTTACAAAATGATACACCCCAATAAGACTAAAATTATAACAATTTATTCTCCTACGGCCAAGTAAGCTAATGGTTAATTCATAAAATATATACTGGTAATTAAAAATTCTTTAATCTTTACATTCTTTACTTGTCTGACTAGATAAAATTAACTTTTTATGCACACAAATTAAAATACTGAAAAACAGAATCTTAATAATGAAATTTATATCATTACTGTGCTTACCTTGTAGTCATCATGCTAACAACATAGAAGCTGATGGCTTCCATAATTGTAGCATAATGACTACAAAATAATGTTTGCTGATATAATTCTGTTTTGTCAGCAACTGAATAGCAACTGCAGTGTTTGCTGCCTCTTCTGAAAATGTCTGGAAAAATCAGTCCTGTAGTATCTAAATATGTTATTTTGATAATAAAATAAATTTTTGAATATACTTACCCGGTGATTATATAGCTGCAACTCTGTTGCCCGACAGACAACTCTACGGTAAAACCTCGCCAGCGATCGCTACACAGGTTGCGGGTGTGCCCAACAGCGCCATCTGTCGTCCAGATACCCAGTACTCAATGTAAACAAAGACTCAATTTTCTCCTCGTCCCACTGCGTCTCTATTGGGGAGGAAGGGAGGGTCCTTTAATTTATAATCACCGGGTAAGTATATTCAAAAATTTATTTTATTATCAAAATAACATTTTTCAATATTTAACTTAGCCGGTGATTATATAGCTGATTCACACCCAGGGGGGTGGGTAGAGACCAGTTAAATATGTTTACACTTTTATGAGCTAAGAGTTTTTATTTCATTTTAGAAGTTATCAAAATAAAAAAAACAAAATAAATAGGTACCTGGTAAGGAAGTCGACTTGAACAATTACTCTGCCTTTTAAGTACGTCTTCCTTACGGAGCCTCGCGATCCTCTTAAGATGCTGATCGACCCCTAGGATCTGAAGTATCAAGGGTTGCAACCCATACAACAGGACCTCATCAAAACCCCTAATCTAGGCGCTCTCAAGAAATGACTTTGACCACCCGCCAAATCAACCAGGATGCGAAAGGCTTCTTAGCCTTCCGGACAACCCATAAAAAAACAACATTTCAAGAGACAGATTAAAAGGATAAGGAATTAGGGAATTGTAGTGGTTGAGCCCTCACCCACTACTGCACTCGTTGCTACGAATGGTCCCAGTGTGTAGCAGTTCTTGTAAAGAGACTGGACATCTTTCAAGTAAAATGACGCGAACACTGACTTGCTTCTCCAATAGGTTGCGTCCATTATACTTTGCAGAGATACATTTTGCTTAAAGGCCACGGAAGTTGTTACAGCTCTAACTTCTTGCGTCTTCACCTTAAGCAAAGTTCGGTCTTCCTCACTCAGATGTGAATGAGCTTCTCGTATTAACAATCTGATAAAGTCTGACCAAGCATTCTTTGACATAGGCAAGGATGGTTTCTTAACTGAACACCATAAAGCTTCAGATTGGCCTTGTAAAGGTTTAGTACGCTTTAAATAGAACTTAAGAGCTCTAACAGGGCATAAGACTCTTTCTAGTTCATTGCCTACGATCTCCGATAAGCTGGGGATATCGAAAGATTTAGGCCAAGGCCGAGAAGGCAGCTCATTTTTGGCTAGAAAACCAAGTTGCAGCGAACAAGTGGCTTTTTCTGACGAAAATCCGATGTTCTTGCTGAAGGCATGAATCTCACTGACTCTTTTAGCCGAGGCTAAGCATACCAGGAAAAGTCTTAAGAGTGAGATCTTTCAGGGAGGCTGATTGTAACGGCTCCAACCTGTCTGACATGAAGAATCTTAGTACCACGTCTAAATTCCATCCAGGGGTAGCCAAACGACGCTCCTTGGTGGTCTCAAAAGACTTAAGGAGGTCTTGCAGATCTTTATGTTTGGAAAGATCTAAGCCTCTATGCCGGAAGACCGATGCCAACATGCTTCTGTAGCCCTTGATAGTGGGAGCTGAAAGGGATCGTCCTTTTCTCAGGTATAAGAGAAAAACAGCTATTTGAGCTACAGAGGTACTGGTCGAGGATACAGAAACTGACTTGCACCAGTCTCGGAAGACTTCCCACTTCGATTGGTAGACTCTAATGGAAGACGCTCTCCTTGCTCTAGCAATCGCACTGGCAGCTTCCTTCGAAAAGCCTCTAGCTCTCGAGAGTCTTTCGATAGTCTGAAGGCAGTCAGACGAAGAGCGTGGAGGCTTTGGAGTACCTTCTTTACGTGTGGCTGACGTAGAAGGTCTACCCTTAGAGGAAGACTACTGGGAACGTCTACTAACCATCGAAGTATCTCGGTGAACCATTCTCTCGCGGGCCAGAGGGAAGCAACTAACGTCAACCTTGTCCCTTCGTGAGAGGCGAACTTCTGCAGTACCTTGTTGACAATCTTGAACGGTGGGAATGCGTAGAGATCCAGATGTGACCAATCTAGGAGGAAAGCATCTATATGTATTGCTGCTGGGTCCGGGACTGGAGAGCAATAGATTGGAAGCCTCTTGGTCAGCGAGGTTGCAAAGAGATCTATGGATGGTTTTACCCCAAGTGGCCCAAAGTCTCTTGCACACATCCTTGTGGAGGGTCCATTCGGTTGGAATTACTTGCCCTTTCCGACTGAGACAATCTGCTATGACGTTCAAGTCGCCTTGGATGAACCTCGTTACTAGGGAGATGTCTTGACCTTTGACCAGATGAGCAGGTCCCTTGCGATCTCGTACAACGTCAGTGAGTGGGTACCTCCTTGTTTGGAGATGTACGCCAAGGCCGTGGTGATGTCCGAGTTAACTTCCACCACTTTGCCTCGAAGGAGAGACTTGAAGCTTTTCAAGGCCAGATGTACTGCCAACAGCTCCTTGCAGTTGATATGCATGCTTCTCTGACTCGAGTTCCACAGTCCTGAGCATTCCCGACCGTCTAGTGTCGCGCCCCAGCCCACGTCCGATGCGTCCGAGAAGAGAACGTGGTTGGGAGTCTGAACAGCCAGGGGAACACCCTCTCTAGGTCGATATTGTCCTTCCACCAAGTCAGACAAGACCTTATCTTTTTGGAAACCGGGATCGAGACCGCTTCTAGCGTCTTGTCCTTTTTCCAGTGAAAAGCTAGATGGTATTGAAGAGGACGGAGGTGTAGTCTTCCTAGTGACACAAATTGTTCCACGGATGACAGCGTCCCTACCAGACTCATCCACAGCCTGACTGAGCAGCGTTCCTTCTTCAGCATCTTCTGGATGGATAGCAGGGCTTGATCTATTCTGGGGGCTGATCGTCTTGTTGTTCAGCAACGTCCTCATCAGAGGGTTCCTCATCCGAAAACTGATGAGGAAACGGCAACGGAGTGGGCAACGTCTGGCTCGCTGAGTCCGGTCGCACTGGTGCATGCGTGACGGAGCCGGACGCAACATCATGGAACTGCTGCACAGTCTGTGAACTGTCAACAACCATGGGTGCGCGAGGAAGCACAGCGTCAACCCGAGACTGTCTAGACCGTCTGGGTTGTGCAGTCAACACCCTACCGGGTTGCTGAGGTTGACGCACTGCGTCAAAACAAGTCACCTCTGCTGGTTGTTGAACGTCCTGAACGTCAACAACCACCTCCGAGCGTCGCTTAACGTCAACGTGCGGCTGGCAACCCACACTGGGTCGCATCGGTGGAGGAACCACCTCAACTGGCAGACGCGAGTAGGTTACCTCAGCGTCAACAGGGCGCACAACCGACCGGTTGGAAGGTTGTTGGCCAGAAGGTTCGGTAGCAACCTTCTCCGCATTAAAGTCCTCTATCAAGGACGCAAGCTTGGACTGCATGTCTTGCAGCAAAGCCCATTTAGGGTCTACGGGAGCAGGTGCGGCAACAGACGGGGTTAGCGACTGAGGAGGTACCGCTTACCATCCCTGAAAGCCTAGTTATGCATGACATAATTGTACAGCAAAACTTCAAAGGCTCGCTGTGAAGTTGACCTGTAGAAACTTGGAGCGTCTCCTGGCCAGGCGCCAGGGAGAGTCTACGAGAATTGAGAAGTCTATCTGGGCAAAGGCATGAACTCCCAAGTCGAGAATTTCTCTCGTGTCATATCAGACTCTCGCTCTATAAACCAGTTTAAAAGAAGGGAAAGCAAAGGCTGTATCCCCCAAACTCCTCCTGGTGAAAAACCAGTCGCCTAGCCAACGTAAAGCTCTCTAGGAGAGCGAGAGAGCACTAGCTTAAAAACAACGGCTTCGAAGTAGCTAGGCCTAGTGTAAGCTCTGACGTTTAGGCGAACGAGGAGCAGCAGTTACAAAAAGATCCGGACAAAGATCCTTAAAAAAAAATCATCATGATTTAATTAAAGTCCATAGGGGGCTAAGCAGCTTAGGCTCCTCTCCATCTGACAGAGTCCTCAAGGGAATATCAGTAGGAGGGGGAACAGCAACTTCCTCATCTACAGAAACCTTGTCTGATAAAAGCTGAGTCTCAAGCAAGGGAGAGACCTACCGTGGTGGCAATGCTTTACAAGCAGAGTCCACACTCACTGGTGCATTAGTAGCGGACCAGAACGCAACGTCATGTAACTGCTTGACAGTCTGTGAACTGTCAACAACTGAACTGTCAACCACAACAGGTGTGTGAGGACGCACAGCGTCCACTCGAGACTGCTTTGACTGCCTAGACTGAGCAGTCAAAACAACTCTAGAATGCGGAGGTTGACGCACAGCGTCAAAACAAGTCAACTCCGATTGTTAGTGAACGTCTTGAACGTCAACAGGAGCATCAGCAAGTGGCCTAACGTCCAAATGCGGCTGAAAAACCACACGAGACCGCATCGAGTGTGGTTCTAAACAACCTGACTGACGTGACTAAGCTACGCCAACGTCAACAGTAAGCACAAAGGAACGTTAGGTTGGCTGAAAGCCAGGATATCGATGAGATAAACGGCTAGACTCAACGGACTAATCGGCAGAATAGTCATCCATAAGGGAGGCAAGCATATACTGCATGTCTTGCCATACAACCCATTAAGGATCAACGGAAATGGTTGTGGTAAGAGACGAGGGTAACGTCTGTGACCGCAACACTTTGCCAACAAAAAAAGACTCTCGGAGTCTGTGTTACGCTTTTGTTAGGCGGCGAGCAGTTATCCGATGACTGCATAGGGTCAGAGCTGTCCTAATGGTTGTAACTAGGATGCTGGACCTGTCCTGAAAGGACTGACTTTCGCTTAAGGGCTTCGAAACCTTGTGACAGGTTTCTTATGCGAAAAGCCTTCGGATGACGAGGAGAAACAACGTCTCTCTCGTCTTATGGTAGGGGAGATCTTGGTAAGATACACCCGATACCATAGAGGGAAAACGTCTGTTCGTTGATCAAGGCCTCTCGAACCCATAAGTCGTTTGACATTACTTCTCCCCTGGGCTTGGGAGCATGCAAGAGGTCCCGGACTAGGTGAACGACAGGCACGAACAGACGAACCCTCGGACGCAACACTGTAACACTTTGCGCATATCACTTTATCACTTCGATTTTCTGTTTTGCACTTATTTCACTGAAATCGAAACTTTTACTGATTTCTACCTGAAACACGCAATTCTACCCTTCCTTAAAAGGTAGTAATTGCGAAATCAGTCGTATAATGCAAGCTCATTAATACCAGCAAAAAACAGAAAACATTTTAAGATAAAATAATCAGTGGCTGGGGAAGAGACTAAACACTAGTTCATATAAACTACGTTTTCAATCTCTCACCGCACATAGCCTGGGGACGAGAATAAAAAACTAAAAACGTTTTATCCTTCCTCCCCATACAGAGACTAGGGACGAGAGTAACTCGAGAACAACGTTACCCGCTTGAACGGAACGTTTTCTCTCCTCTCTCTCCCTCCGTCTTTATCTCTCTCTCTCTTTCTCTCTTGATTTCGCACCTAAGAGAAGAGCCCAATTATATTTCGTCAAAAAAACATGTTATTTGACTAAAGGAAAAAACTGAAAGGTTTTACAAATAAAAAGTTCCTTTAAAATAGAATTTAAAACATTTAAGCTAAGAAAGAATGAACAAAACGTCAGAATCGATTTACTCTTACTGCAAAGTGAAACCGTGATACACTCTCTCTCTATCGTAACGATAGAGCGCATGTTGAACGTCCTGAACGTCAACAACTGCGTAGCATAAATAAACTAAACGTTAGTCCATCTTTGAAAACAGTACGAAGACTATCAAAGAAATTCTTTCATAAAATATTACATTTAAAAAGTTTTAAATCCTTAGCTCTTTAAAAGCTAATTACGATATAAAGGGCTCAACGTTGATTAACTTCGGTTTCCAAGTTAGGACCGCCTACTCCCAGGAAAGGTCGCATATAAACAAAACATTAAAATTTATTTTTATATGTTTATAATAAATGGAAAGATAATCGAAGAGGCCTAATAAAGGCTGAGAGATATAAAATATATAGAGGAAAATCTATAAATAATTTCTAACGTGATAAGATAATTACTAAAAGCCTAAACACACTTCCGTCTAAGGGAAGGGTCGGCCATTTAAAAGTGAAAGAAAGTCCATACTCTCTTTGTCACCATAATTAAATCTATCCAAAACAAGTTCAAGATTTAAGATGAAGATAAAACACCTGCATAGCGAAAGCTCAAAACTAGAATATAGTACTTCACCAAATAGATGTGAAAAACTCCAGTTTAGCAACAGCGAGTAAGTACGTCTTGTCGATAGCTCGACAGAGAGAAAATTGAGTCTTTGTTTACATTGAGTACTGGGTATCTGGACGACAGATGGCGCTGTTGGGCACACCCGCAACCTGTGTAGCGATCGCTGGCGAGTTTTTACCGTAGAGTTGTCTGTCGGGCAACAGAGCTGCAGCTATATAATCACCGGCTAAGTTAAATATTGAAAAAACACAGATTGTTATATACCATAAGTGTAAATGTTACAATGGAAAAACTATCTATAGATAATTTAGTTTTTTCAAAGTACATTGCAAGGTATACATTTCGATAACCCCATTCCATTGAACACCAGCTCCACTACCATATGTCCTGTACTTTAATCATCAGGGAGTACTGAATGGTAATCAAATATAACCTGCACCAAACCTTGAGGGCATACAAAAAGTAAAGCTGGATGTTTCACAAATGGCTTTTTACAAAAAAACTTTATTTTGGGAGCCATATGAAGAGACCAAGCTCTGAAATCTCAAAATAGGAATTAATGATAATAGGAATGTATATCTGTAAAAGAGCATGCAACCTCTCTCACTTGATTAGTTTGTTAGTTTTATATTACAGCTTTACAGGTACACAGTTTGTAACCAATCTGTTCATCATAAAGGAGAGTACTGTAGTTTATAAAGCAACAGGTCACATTGACCCTGTTTGGGCTCTCCCAAAAGATTTGTTTTTAAAATAAACTGAAAATTAAGAATATAAAATAGTTCAAGAAACTGGAGAACTGGGTGGAAAAACAAAACATAGATAAAAAGTAATAGCAAGAAAGAAATACAGTTGATAGGCTGAAGGGTCTTTCTATGAGCCTTGAATGGCCCTAAAAAGGGAAAGGTTTGCAATCAACTGACAGGTACTTCTAGATAAATATAGTTTTTCCTGTAAATAGAACAGTACCGTAATACTATTTTATTTCAAACAAAACAGATATTTTGGAGAGAAAAAAATTATTGGCAAGTATTTTAGGCAATGTTTCGGCAAATTTTCATTACCCTTATTTCTGATATATCATTAATTTAAGCAGACTATGAAGTGAAAATTTTAATCTCGTAGTGCTGGCACTAAATAAATTCGTTAAAAGGGAGAAAGGAAAACTTGAATCAAATTTAAGGAAGTTAGAAAGACAGTATGAAGAAACAAAAGTGAAAGGTTGTAAAATATAGATTACATTAAGGCTGATTGCATAATGATGCTACTGAGAACCTTTGATTATTTCCATGTATCATTCCTGAGGTTTATACAACTCCTCACTTGAAGCTAGCAAATTGTTGATGTTTATCCTAAATATTTTAAATTTCCCATTTTCTTCTAAATTCATAGAATTGTATTGTCTTTATATAAGTGTATGACAATGAGTACTGCTTGGAGAACCTATTTCAGTTTACACATTGCTAGTGACCATATCAGATGTATGCTTTTTGCTAAAAAAAAAAAAAACACAGAGTTTTCATTTCAAATGCTATTCAACTATATCAAAATTGGAGATTTCTTTTTGTAGCTTTGATATGTATTTTTTAAGTATAGTTCAAGTACTATGGCTTACAATGCACAGTGCAAAGAACACAAGAAGAAGTTCCCTAAAAGTTTAAGAACCCCTAATGTCCTCTGATTTAGTAATTTGGAACAGTACTAAAGATAAGTTCTACTGACAAGGGCACCAAGGACAGTCAAATATATACTTTTCTACACAATCTTAGGCTAAACTTTGCTGAAACTTCAGAGGTTTCTTCCAATAAGCTCATACCAAGACACCTGGGGTTGAACCTATCATCAAAATGTTACAATAGAAGTGCCTTCTTATAAAAACTAAGACTGAATAATGATAAAGTCATTACCACTGCACATTCATAATTGCCATCTCTTGATGCATGTGTACCGACGTAAATTTATTAGACCCCAAAACAGAGGCCGAGAAATAACAGGGAGCCAAAGCAACCAGTTATTTAAGTTTTATTAATTGTGGAACTTTAGGGTGCAATATTGGATCTGAGCAAGGAATCATAAGAACAGATGAATCTACAGCTAGAGATATCACGTCATCCTTGACAAAGATTGAATTTTCCTTTCTTCTTTCAGAAAGTGAAAGTGTTCAAATCCATCAAACTAACCAACGGGTCAGAGATCACATTCGTAACACATATTCCCCCCCATGAGAAAAGAACATAAGACTTTAATATGACAAAGAGAGAAACTAAAACTGCAGAATAACAGCATTGCACCGAAAAATATTAATCCAATATCCAGTGAGATCTGTTCATCATGTCAAGGGGTTTGTAACACTTTTGTAATAGTTAGAATATAGGAATAACAGAAACATAACAGAGATCTTGCAAAGAACTGCAACACCTTTGTTAGAAGCCGCGGATATATACAGCACAATAAACAGAAAATGAAACACAAAAACTCTAATACACTATTGTAACAATTAATCGGGTATTATTAAAAACGAAAAGCAATTGATAACAGCTGACTGATCTACAGTACTCAAAAATATTGGTTGTAAAGATACATTACACCATAAATATACGGACACAGTACCATACATAGGATGACAAACTCACCCCCCAATAAAACACGAACAGAAAAAATTTGGCAACATTAGTTCCGAGAAATACATTGCCAAAACAGATACTAGTTGGTAGTAGATCTGCATCGATATATCTGCCTAAATTATCAGTAAAATATAGATACTGTAGGTTTTGGTGAGTGAGAGAGGGAACATTGCCAAGTTAAGGGATGCCTCAACTAACTACTAAGCTATTTTTGCCTGCAAGATCAACAGAACAAAGCTTAGTTTAAGTACAGTAATAGTTTGTAGTTTTGTTAGAATCCATATTTTCTAACACTTATCCTTAAAAAATACGGGAGAATTAAAACTACACAACGGACTCGCTTAGCTTAGCACATAGATCTCACAGAACCCAACAATTCTTCACAGTTACTGAAAATGACAATTAGCATCTTCAGAGCTAAACCCTGCATTCCCATTTGATTAATGAATGTTATAAGCTGATTTACGACCAGAAATGTCAGTTGAGCTGCAAAAAAAAACAACTAAAGAACTAATGTACAAAAAATCAAAACATGCATATCAAATGCTTTACTCTTCATTGCTAAAAAGCCACACAGGTTATATACAGTTCAATGTGCATCCTGTGTTGGTGCACATTTGTCAAAGTAGAATAAAATCTTTTCACTCACCACCTTGTCAACTTCAGATGTCATATTCACCAGTTCTTCTAGTCTGTCAATGGCTTGCTGTTGTGCCGAAGGCTCCTGAGATGTTATCAATACAATTGAACAACAAATGACAATTCAGTTTCTCAAAAATATGACCTAATGTAATAAAGTATGGTAATAAAGACTTGAGTCTAATAAAGAAGATATTCATGCAGAAATAAAAGAGTTTAGGAGACACTTACAGATTTCTCAGCATCTACTTTATTATTAACAAGATCTTCTAGACGTTCACGGAGTGGTTGTGTAGTAGATTCCTGGTTACCACCGCACATCTGGGTAAGCATGAGAAATCTTCGATGGTTTGCAACTAACTGACTAAAACGGTCACTAATGGCAGATGTCAGGGCTTGAACATGACCCATACGATTCTGCAATTTTGTAAGTTCCTGGATCATCACTTCTCTAGAAATGGGAAGAAAAAAACATTTTAGATCTTAGAAATGAAAGTATGGTAACATATAACAAATACATGCCCAAAATTTATCTATATTTATTACAAATATAAAAAGTTTTAAAAGCAACTTGTATTTTTCCTAGTTATAAAAAACCAAGTTCTTTACAATAAGGAGAGTCTTCAGCAAAAATTGGAATGGCCATTGAATTCGTTAACAACAGGTGGTGCAGGTGGGAAAGTAGCAGCACCCACCCTTCAGTCTGACACTTCCCTTCAAGCCTTCCGTGCATACACCTCAGGCTCAGTCCCAAGAGTGTGTGTTTTTCAGGCTTTGGTGGAGTGTGGAGCTCTCCTAGTGATCGCAACAGAGCCCGTACAAAGAGTACTCAACATCTCAAGCTCTTTAGCACTAAGGTACTGAAGAATAGTCTTTTTCTGGCTTCATGACATGATCCGTACAGCATATGCCTTTACTGATGAGAGGGTTAAGGTACCAACTCTGACTAAAGCGCATGAAGTCAGGGGGATAGGTCTTGCCTCAGTCTTCAAGAGGAATCTTGCTCCCAGATAGGTGTTGAAGGGATGAGTTTGGAAATGTCAAACAACCTTCACAGCCTATTGCTTGAGGGAGTAAAACCAAAAGTCCAACTTGATTTGATTGGGGAAACCTAAGCATCCCTCCTCTTCAAAACCCAGTTACCCCAATGGTTCTCCAACCAGTGTGACACGGTCACTTCCTTTCCACCAAAAGAGCAAGATTCCTGTACCTCTCCAAAGATTCATGGCCAATAAACCTGTCGTCCGTGAGACCACTGGTCAAGCCATGAGACAGCTTAGAAGGTGGCAATGGCAGAAAACTGCGGGGAAATAAAGGATGTGTGCACACTGATGAGTCAACCTGAGGAGGTGATGACACTTCTGGCACATAGACCTTCACTGCCTTAAGAGAGTGAAGGGTAGGATCTTGTTTGACTGAGTAGAAGCTTGAGTGTTCTCAGATCCACAAATGATTATCAACCTCATCAAGGGGGTAAACTAGCAAGATCCAATCTTGGCAGCTCCAAAGAAGGCCTTGACCTTTGAGGCGCACCGAAGTACTGATCAAAGACCGAGATCCTACCTAAAGGTTGTGCCAAGGTTGCCTCAATAAATTTATTGCACTCACAAATAAGGGCAAGAAAGTCCACAAAGTAACACTATTCAAATGTGCTCAAGACAAGAGAAAACAGAATTCACTTTCCATTTATCTCCAAAAAGAGAATATCTAATGAAAAATTACTAATGATGATGATAAACTTGACAGACTAAGGTGGACTGACTCCTCTCCAGAAATGAATTGCAATACTCTGAGATGAGCATCAGTAACTACTTTCAAATTAATTTACATAAATTCATGATTTAAGATCCTTCCTTTACTAAAATATTCTTTGTTTACATCCAGCCATTTCAAGACCTAATTCTTAAGGTATGGAACTGTCCTCGACATATCCCCTAATATGCCAACTGGCCTTTTAAGTTGTCCTTGAAGAGTTTTCAATTAGTACAGTATGTACCTTTAGTATGTACATAAGATGATCTATGAGTTTGTTCTGACCTTTTAAATAAGGACTAAGTTTACTTGTAAAAATTATGACTTTGTCAATATAAATTTCCTCCCTCAAACATTGCTCAAAATCAAAAGAAATATCTGATGATATATAACTTTATAAATTTGAAAAACTAGATTTTTTTAAAAATTATACAAGTCTAGGTACCGTGTATGTGGATTTTCATTAAATTTGGCTGAACTTACCTACCAAGCATCAAAGATAACAGTTGAGGGGGTTTGGGTAAAAAATCTGTGTTAAATACCGTAAGTAATAAATACCCCAATTTGAAATGATTTTGACATCTATAATTATTGTCACCTTAAAAAATGTGATTCACCTATTTATAATGTTTAAATATTAAAGATAAAACTAACTCTGCTGATGAAGAATATCCCAATTAATTCAGCGAGAACCAAACATATAAACAAAATACTTACATAAACATAAGCACGCTATATTCTGTCAAATGAACACATTTTGAGAAATAATCTATCTTGCGCTTGATTGCATGACCAGCTGAGCACATGGACTTTCCAACGGCAGCATCATGTTCTACACTCACCAAAGCTGGGAAACTACCAAATTTTGCAGCTGCAACAGAAGAAAACACAAAATTACATGATTCTTCATTTCATCAACTATGAATGATTAGCTTGCAAAATACAGCTTCTTGTTGACAGAAAACACTATAGCGGTACTAACTAATAATTCATATAATGAGATTCACACAGATTTACTGATCACTAATTATTAGGCACATATAATAAAGAGCCAACTTTAATATATTTGGACTACCATTTTGAAGAGTTAATATAAAATTAAACGGCATTCTAAAACCCTTAGAACTGGAAACAAGAAAGACTAGAATATTATGTTCTTATAAGTTTCCTTGTTATCTTTGTTACAAAATTTATGCTTCTACCTTAAGAGTTATAAATTTAATACAATAAGTTATTGTATTTGTACTGTAAATGGTACTACCTGGTGTTTCCGGGAGGGTGAGACTTATGTCATCATCTTGTTTAGAAAACAGAGCTAAAGGTGTTCGTGGAGTGGTAGATGGATATGAAGATGCCGGCTGTTCCGAGTCTACTAAATCATACAAGTGCTTATTATCAAAGAGAATTAGTTGATTGGTAGGATTCATATCAGTTTGTTCACAAATTAAGTACTGTAGTTCCTCATATCTGGAAAGAAAGAAAATTGCCAAAATGGAAATTATTTCAAAACGAATCTATGTAGAAAACTACAAAAAGAATAAAATTGAAAAAAAAAAAAGAGCTTAAAATACATCCTAATTCCCATCAGCATAACAATAATATTTCTTTGCATTATTATTCAAATATGCATTAAGCAATGAAATGATCTTACTGCATAAATATACACTTGAAAGTAAAGTTCTACAACTGATTAATTCCTAATCCCCATAGGATCAGTTCACAGGGCCCAAGAATTTGCTTAGAAACTTTATAGCCTCGTACAACCTAGTCCTCCAACTATCTGGGATGCTGCTCGGTAAAACTTATTTTGTTACCGATGCATTCCAAAACACAGTTAACTGATTTAAATGTCATTAATTTAATTCAAACAATTTTATCCCTTACACTCCTCCTTGGATGTTATAACTTTAGAATTTACATCGAAGCTTACAATTTAAAATCCATTATAAAATTTTAAATAGTATATCTAATATCTTTCATTGAGTAATTTAAGAGGGGGCTGTAGCATTGCCTGACTCACAGGGCCCATCTGAAAGCTTTGTTCTTAAATGAAAACTGAAAATTGAAACTGGGTAGGGTTGAAGAAGTTGGACAGTAAAATGGGAAAAAACGAAAAGGATAGAAATGCAGCAAGCAGCAAAAATACTGTTGACAAGTGTGCTAGACAAGGAACATAGCAAGCAGTATCTTTCTGAATGCCTTTAGGGTTTAAAATGACCTAGAAACAATGATATCCAAAAATAAAAATATGTATACAATGCAGTATATAATAATGGCTCTAGATCTTTAATGGTATCGCCTCCTTTAAAACAGGAGGGCCAAGGCACCAGCTACATGTTAAGATACTACTGCTAGACATTTATTGTGTCCTTTCTCTGGTTACTGCTAATTTTTTCCTTGTCTACACATAAATCGAAGTCTAACCTATGGCTTCGCCAACTTTTGTGTTAAGAGAACTCTTCCTCTTCTTATGGAGAGAGTTCTATTTATCCATCTCAGACGTCAAGGCATACAAGTCAGCATTTGCCAGAGTCTTAACGACAAGGGTTTATACACTGGCAGTGGCAGGGACCTTAAAGACCTAATGACACAGTTCGGTTAAACCTGTCCAGATACCAATATGACACTCTTTGTTTGGAACATATCCTTGACCTTAACAATCTGATAGTATTCTTGCTGGCCTTGGCCTCCCCAAAGATGATAAGGAAGCTTTTCGTTCACTCATTGATCGCCGGGCCTATCTTTTCCTTAAATCTTTCTGTCTGTGGCTAAGCCCTTAATGTCTAATTCCTTGAACATCACAACTCCTCCCTTTATCCTGGCCTTACTAGCAGCAGATAGGGGAACTCATTACTTCGTTCTAACAAGGACTTACGTGAGTAATTACAAATGACTAACGGCTACAGATATCCAATCTCTAAAAGCAATACTGTATATCCTTTTGACTCAGGGAAGTAATTGTCAATGCCTACTCACATTTGTCCAGGTAAGACCTAATCTAGCTAAAGATTATAAGATATTGAGTCTGTGCGAATTCCATTTCAGTGGCACTCATCCATAAAAGAAACTTTCCAGCTATTCTCATAGCAGGGATATGGGGGGAACAATAAACCTTTGCTCCATCGGACCAGTGGTTGCTGTGAATAAAGTTGTGTGACTGAGAGGGATACACGAATATACATCATCATCATTATCTCCTACACCTACTGACGCAAAGGGCTTCGGTTAGCTTTCGCCAGTCATCTCTATCATGAGCTTTTAATCAAATACTTCTCCATTCATCATCTACTTCATGCTTCATTGTCCTCAGCCATGTAGGCCTGGGTCTTCCAACTCTTCTAGTACCATGTGGAGCCCAGATGAACGCTTGGTGAACTAATCTCTCTTGGGGAGTGCGAAGTACTATAACTCTCCTTCCCATTAATCTATTTTTTCTAACTATAGCACCTACAAAAATTTAAGGTAACATGACTTGTATATACTGTAATTTTCAAGAATGGCAAAAGTTTAAATTTCTAAAATAAAATAGTAAAGTAAATAAATTAACAAATAAAGATACTGTACATACCTGTGTGAGGGATCCATATATACTGTAAGTGGCTGAACTCTGTTCACATAGAAAACATGTGCTATTTTCCTACTGAGAATCATAGTGACTTCTTGGAAAAATCTCTCAAAGTTCCACATCCTTTGGGGATCTACTTCCAAAAGACCAGCTAACAAAGGAGTCACCAATTTCCTCAATCCCCTGAAATATTTAACAAAGATATAAAAAAAAATTTCACATTAAAGCAATATAAATGTAAGTACAATGTAAACAATTACAAATACCATATTACAGTATTATAACCAAAGTCAATGCTAAAATATTTCTTCATTTTATGAAATGAAAAATATACTTACAAACTAACTTGACATGTTTCAGGAAGCTCTGTACACCATTCTATTGGTCCGTTCTCTGTTGTCTGTACACCAGATATAACACCAGGCTCCTTTTCTGTTGTGATGTGGTACATAGTTTCTTTGTTACGGCGGCCTCCATACGGTCGAAAGGGAAGCTGACCGGTAGCTACGTGGTACAGCGTTACACCTGGTAGATGGTGGTACAAGTAGCAATACATATTAGTGAACTGCAAGTCATTTTTATTTCAGCGGTGAGATTTCCACTTACCATTCTGTCATTTAAAAGACATATCCTACATTCACTTATACCTTACATTCAATGAGCCAACCAGCATAACAGTCATACTGATCATAAAATGAAAGCAAAGGATTATAATATTCAAAGAACCTAAATATTAATCTTTGAATCCCTTAAGAAGTATTGTACATCTGAGTATTTTTAATTAATTTAACTCCTAATACCATGATCTATATCCAGTAATCTTCACTTTCTTTTATCATTTATGCAAATAAATTTTAAAAATATATAAAGCTATACAGTATATCGATGGAAAGGAATATATTCACCTATGTGACAATATTTTCAAATTAAATTCTTAGCGCTAATAGCTTTTTGTGTGAAGAGAGTTAAGTAAGACGTCCCCAAAAAGGGCCAGGGACTTTAGAGAAAATTTATTAGTGTTGGTTAAGAAAACGATGAAGGATATTTTTTTCTAAACTATCTACAAAAAAATTGTGATGAACATTTTGTTGGTTTTGAGATCAGTAGTCAATGCATGTGTGACAATAATAACTGTGACTGATATGGATATAAATCTACTCCTGGCTCATAGATTGCACAAAATTTAATTTCAAGATCTCAAAACATACCTAATTTGCAACACAAAACCTTGCAATTCCCCCCCCCAAAAAAAAAGAAAAAAAAAAAAAAAAAAAAATATATATATATATATATATATATATATATATATATATATATATATATATTATATGTAATAGAGAACAAACCTTTTTATGACAAAGTACAGCATAAATATATTCTTGATTGATTAAAAGGTTTTCAGCAAAAAAAAAAAAAACACTTTAAAATGTCTCTGCAGCACCCCCTTGGCTCCCACCGCACTTGGGCACTTACTTTTTGCATGTTCCCTTTGTTTTCTTCCTATCAAGCTGTCTAGCTTTTCTAACTTCACACTTGTTAAATTTTCACCTATCACTAAAGAGTAAATATGGACTTGCCAGTTTCATTAAATTAATTAATTGCAATAATTCACAAGTAAGATTAAACTTACCTATTGACCATAAATCTACCCGCGCACCAAAAGTCTTTCCCACTGGTTTCCTTAGAACTGCCCTTTCATACATATCAGGATGCTATGAAAGAGAAAAAATAACGTTGAAAAACATGCTTTTAAAAATTTTCATTATTTACAAAATACACACAAGCTTCCTAATCTATAAAGAAATCCTGTTCTGTATAGGAGTCCATTATTCAAATTTGCATAAAAAAAAATTCTAAAAAGTAAATGTCCATTAATTAACATAATTCAGAATTAGCTACCATATTTATCCTCTGCTGTTATTTGGTAAGTGATGCACATATCTCTTACAACCACAGCATAAGCTACTTGGCAATAACAACTCTTTTATGTAAAAAAAAATAACTTTGTTTTTCTGTTTTTTCTTGATATTTTACTAGCCATGAAGTACTGACGTTAGTCTTGTAAAATAGAAATAATATCGATAATAAAAAAAACATTATCAATGAAAATCATATATAATAATAATAATAACAATAATAATAATAATAACAGAAATAACAGGAGTAATACTATAGTAGTAATGAGGAGAAACCCAAAGGAAGATGAAAAGGTGAGAACAACCACCTTCACGAGGTCCCTAAATTATATGAACAAATTAATTTTCCTAATATATTTAGAATGAAAAAAAGTCCTTTCAAAATATATCTTTCTGGTTAATATCGTTAAGTACAATTAAAACAATAGTAAGTTTCCCAAACTCTTACCAAGTATTCTTCAGTTCCATATAAAGACATGAATTGTTGATCATCCTGAAGTTCTCGAGCCGCTCCAAAATCCGTTAATTTATAAATTGTCGAACCATCAACATCAGCAAATTTCATGATGTTACCGGGCTTCAAATCTCTGTGTACCAGATTATTATCACGTAGATGTTTCATTCCGGCAGCTGAAACAAAAATAATAAATTCTTCAAAACTTAACTAATAACAACTTTTAGAAATGTGAATTATTCTCTCGATCAATATTTCTTTTTTACAGCAGTGGTACTTGACCAAAATGTTTGAAACGGTTACACAGGTCCAGCAATAAAAGTTTGAGAAAACAGGAAAAAAGTAATTACTATCCAATTCAATTTTGTTTTGCTGTAGGTCTCAATTTTTATTTCAATTTGCACTTTTCTTAGATCTACATTTCACACTAAACATGAAATTAAGGTTATAGTGATCAATTTTTCCTATTACATCATGCAATAAATGAACCTATTATAGTGCACTGTACCTAAATGTGAAAGGACTAGAATGAACTCTCCTTCTTCAAGGCCATGACTGTTTTCAGGGTCATCTAAAATGTTGAAGAGCGATCCTCCTGTACATAATTCCATCACGATCACCTTCCCCCGACCTTCTTGCTGTTTGTCCAGAAAAAGAAAAAAATTAAAAAAGACATACAATTATCATGTTTCATAAATAAAAAAGACTTACTCTTCTTATACATCATAGCTCACAGTCCGACAAGCTGTTAATGAATAGTGTCACTTATAGTATGAAACTTTTTGTCCATTTTCCAAGTGCCTACCCAAACTGTCTATACACATACACAATATAATCAGTAAGATGGAATTACATAACTATTTTTCAACTTATTTTCCTTCTTGGAAGAATTGTCATAATCATAATCAGAAGGGGAAGACGAGAGAGAGAGACAGAACTCACTTCTACCTCTTACCAAATTTCTTCCCATATTCCACAACCAAAAAAATTGACAGAACAAACACAACCATCGATGACAAAGCTCCTTCAAGCAGGAAAACCACAGTGGTTGCATTTACAGGAACCACAATATTGAAAATCACTTTCTTGGTACAGGGAGTGTGGGAGCCACAGGCTCAGAGTGACAGGCACCAATGCAGGGGGATAGGAAAAGGGGTGACACAGATTTACCGAACCCAGAAACCTATTATGCCCTTCTGGCTTCAGCGCTTTACCAGGAGGGAAGCTGTCTTAGTTACTTTCTTGACTTACAAGGCACTTCAGGGATCACCGCTGAGGTTAATGGTACTTTGGTCATAGACATTGTTGGTACTGATCTTTGCCGATATCACTGGTGTTGCTGCGAGGGTCAATAGCACTGGGGGATAGGTGAAGTAGCCTTGGCTACCAGCTCCCTCCATATGACATTGAGAACCTACTTGCAAGACCTAAGTAAGGGCAACAACAACCTCACACTCTGCCAACCTTGAAAAAACTCCCCAATGTCAATTAGAGTTCTCCCTGCTCCTGAAGTATATTCCCTGGAACTAAACCATGGGCATATCCCAGATGCTTCAGCAATTGGCAAACTCAAAGAGAAGCATAAAGACCTTGACAGTCTCTCTAACAGAGTCATGGGAATTGCCAAAAAATGACACCTAATAAGGCTTAACCCTCCCTTTCCTCGAACAATAAACCCACCTTTAACAGAGGCACTGACCTACGATCAGCATTAGGGAATACTGTAATAGCAAAATCATGCCCCTAAGGTGCAGAACAAGATGATCTAGCGCCAAATTACCCATACAATGATGCAGTGTCCATCTTTCATTTGCAAATCTACTATGTTAATTCAATAACACATAAACAAAATCAACCATTCAAATTAAAAATATGAGACAAAGAGTAAACAGTCTTGGATAGGGCAAAGACTAAAGTGAAGTGTCTTTGACAGGAGAGTGAGCGGGGCTACTCTCACCATATGTCATTAACTATCTAGTTGACAATTTAAATGGCCATTTCAACTCAGCTGACGACATTTCCTATTCTAAAGGACAAAAGGTTTGTATACATGTAAGACCAAAAAGTCTTAGCCTTATGATCCTTAAAGAGGAGTCCTCCCAAAGCTCAAAATGTTGACTCTATATATTGCAATACTACATCCAAATTCCAATAAACTGACCTGACAACTGGAGATTCCTCTATAGTAAAAGAACAGAAAACACATCATCGAAAATACCTGAAGAGGGCAAATCCAACCAACGATGCTTGGATATAGTATAAAGCAGGAACCTACATAAAAACTCTTAATACCCAAATTGTAGAGTTTCTTCTTCTAAAACAGGTAATACTTAAACTTTACAATATTATCCAAACTTGTCCTAGTCACTGAACCATTCCCAGACCTACATCAATCAAAAGACACATACTACTGTTTCGAATACAAATTATTAATAGACTGCTTCTTGGAACCCTTTTTTCTCAAAAGAATATATTGGACAGTCTCCATATGGTTAAATGAACCACAAGGGGACTTAGGCAAAAGGCCTGCAAAACCAGTTGCCTGAGAAGATTAGGCCCACAAAAACACATAATTGGGCAATCCAACAACTGAGACCACATACCAGTAAACAAAAGTGAGCTACCATCATGATCCTTCTACATTATTCAAAGATACTCTGAACTTGTTTACCACCACCTGATTCAATGAAAACTTGGAATCCTATTGTAATAGTAAACAAAATTCCTGCAAGCCAAAATATCATGGTAGAAGCTATTAAATCTCTCATGAAAATGCAATAAAGGCTGAAGATGAACTGTTACAGCTACAGTTCCTGCTAGTCCAACTTTGTAGAGAGATTGGACTGCAACAAAGTAACACATGTTCATACATTATGCAGATTACTGGACTATTTATGCAGAAACCAGATTGTTGTAACAAAGGTAACTAAATTCTTTCACGATGAAAAGTTGCATATTTGACACCTCAGAGAGAGTAAACTGAGAAATACATGAACCACAGATACAATTCATCAATTTGTAACCTATCCACTTATCTAGTGCCACATTAGGTAGATGAAATACTTAGCTGTAAACCAAACATAAAATAGAAACTAGCTGGTTGTCCTACTTTGCACTAAAAACTGTGACTATAAGTTCTTCTAAATCATGAGGCTAAAGATCATAGTTTGCAAAGAAATTGTTGAGGGGGCCTTGATATTCTTTTGTTAGGGGCTTTAATATTCTTACATTTTTCCACAACATATGGTAGTAGTTATCCTTCACAGAAAGGACCTCCATTAATGACTTTCTCTGTGGGGCACAAATGTGCAAACCCTAAAAAGCTGTACTTTAGTAATTCTTGAAACTTAAGATTACCTGAGAGTTCCAAGCATTAATAAATTCTCCAAGTCATTACTGGTAGCTTGAATACAGTAAGTAACTAATACAGAAGTCACCTTTCTTGTAGATTTAGAAGACTGCTGTTCTTAATGAATATCTTATGATTTAAATTAATACAAGTATGACTAAAAATGCAACTAAATTTTCAAGGACACATTTTCATAACTTCAAGGACATTATAAAATGCCCCAATCCAACATATGACCTCTGACAGTCAAAATGAAGAAATAGAACTTAATGGAGAACTAAAGAACATATCTTTTTGAAATAAAACACAAACATAAAAAGAAAATGGAAAGTGTCGAGGATCATCTAAATTTGGGCGGTTACTATATCATAAAATTTTTAAGCACCTATTGCATTACAGTGCTCAGTTTGTTTATCTTGACCAGAAAATTGTGATCGAGTAAGATTAAAAAGTAAGAATTTGTAATTTGAAAGAAGAAACCACTATATACTTCAAATATGGGGCTTTATAGATCTTTTTACAGATCTTAATAACCAAGATTACCAAACAATTAAACTTGTTAATAGGTATTTTCTTAATACTGTAAATTTAAATTATAAATGATTTTCTCCAAAGTTTTAAATTTTTTTTTAATGAAAGTTAATTCGCTATTTATTTCCTAGGAATTCTACAAGGGCTTTTTAATTTTTAGTATTGTAATTCATAAAGTAAAGGAACACTATAAGGTATAAATTCACAACTACCATTTGTGACCAGTATTATGGGGCCATTTAAATACAGTACACCCCTATAATATATACACCTGCAAAAACAGATACATTACACCCCTATAATAGATACACCTGCAAAAACAGATTCATTACACCCCTATAATATATACACCTGCAAAAACAGATTCATTACACCCCTATAATATATACACCTGCAAAAACAGTAAGCCATACCTACATCAGCATTTACCTGATCTCCATTAACTCTCTCCCTGCAAACACTAAAGGGTCCCACTAAGGGTTATCCAATAATTCTCAAAAAAAGAATGAAGAAATATAATGGAGAGCGATGCAGACAAAGAAATTTCCTGATACTAGAATCCAATTTGAGTTGCATTGCTTGAGAAAAGCATGTAACATGTTCAGCAATGCTAGCATGATTAGTATGTCCTTTCTTACTAGAGACTTTTAAGACTTGATAATCTCCTTTTTCTTTAGCGTAAACAGCGTTGTAACACACATACGTAATGCGCATGCATGAGGATACACAAAGTACATTTTACAATAACACTTACATCCCTATACATTTAAGTTAGTAAGTCAATAGGAGAAGAATGATTACAGACATCGGAAAATACATTAAACTAGCCTTATATATACTGTGATACATAAAAATACGTCATGCTATCCAAGGACCATGATTTGTTCAAATTAGCAATTTGTGAAAAAATAGTTCTCCATCAAAATTACACCACAAGTGCTCTCCATAAAACACAGCAAATGCAGATACAAATTGACAAAAGGATTTTAACAACAAGAGAGGAATTCATGTTAGACATCACCTGTGAGTCTGTTTCTCCAAATGTGAGCATTACCTATGGATATACAGTATAGCATTGTACTTGCATTCAGTGACCTTTTTACTTACGATGGAATCAATTTAGTCATAGTTTGTTTTTAATCTGAAAATACAGTACTGTATTAACCCTTTTACCCCCAAAGGACGTACTGGTACGTTTCACAAAACTCATCCCATTACCCCCATGGACGTACCGGTACGTCCTTGGAAAAAACTGCTGTTTACATTTTTTTTTGCATATTTTTGATGATTTTTTTTAGAAACTTTAGGCATTTTCCAAGAGAATGAGACCAATTTGACCTCTCTATGATGAAAATTAAGGCTGTTAGAGCAATTTAAAAAATATATACTGCAAAATGTGCTTGAAAAAAAATAACCCCTTGGGGGTTAAGGGTTGGAAAGTTCCAAATAGCCTGGGGGTAAAAGGGTTAATATTTTACATATTTTTCTATTAGAAGTTGCATAAATATATCACTGCATATGTCATCATCTCCGCCTACGCCTATTGACGCAAAGGGCCTCGACCGACCTACATACAGTAAATAGTTTTGAGAGAAAACTGTATATGTAGGTCAGATAATTCCTTTCTGCTCACAGACCAAATAACACACTAGGAGACACTTGTTTCTGTCAACTTTGTGTTTTATTTAATAAATAGAAATTTAAATATTCTTATTGGTAAATCAGACGTCCTGAAAAATTGATAACGGGATATTTTAATTTCTATTCATTCTATCTCACCATTAATTACTCTTGGAGTTTCTTCTTAGTAAGCAGCCCGGTCACACTTTCACAGGCAAGTTATTTTATATAAAAAAAGGAGGTAAATATGAAAAAAGATAAATACTGTAGGGAGTAAATAAGATAAAACAGCACCTTAGTTCAATATGCTGGAAGCATGCTGTATTCGAGAAAATAAATACAGTATACATCACTTGGGAGAAAATATTAAAAAAGTACCACAGCAGTTACTTTTCATGTTGTAATACTGCACAGTATACTTTAAACAAACTGAACATAAGATCTTTATCTCCAATATGATGCAGAAAGTTACATTCAGTCCTCTAAACATTGCAAAAAGCCTATGACCAACGTGAAAATAATGAAAAATTATTGATCCTTTACAAATACAAACAATTATTCAACTTACCTCCTCTTCAATAGCAAGGAGTTTAACAATGTTTTCATGATTCACTTTTTTAAGAACTTCAAATTCGCGCATCTGCACTTCATGCGGACGCATGTGCGACAACTGGTTGAAGGTCTTAACTGCAACTGGCTCACCGGTGTGCTGCGAAAAATAATGACAATGAAGCAAATCGAGAACCAGATAAAAATATATTAATTATTGTTCCTATTAAAATAACTTACAGTACAGTACATAACCCAGGGACAGGGACCATAAATTGTGTCCTATCATGAAAAATATTATTAATGTCCTTTAATGGTAGCAGATGTTTATTTTAATGTTATTTTTCTTAAAATATTTTATTTTTCCTTGTTTACTTTCCTCACAGGGCTATTTTCCATGTTGGAGCCCCTGGGATAATAGAATACTGCTTTTCCAACTAGGGTTGTAGTGTAGCAAGTAATAATAATAATAATAATAATAATAACAATAATAATAACAATAATAATAATAATAAGGAAGTTAACATTAAATGGAAAACTGTGCTTGATTAAAAAAAATCCAAATTTCTCATTGCCATAGTTGCATTTAACAAGACTCGGCTAAACACTTCAAATAATAGAATTAAAACATTAAAATATACTGTAATTGCCCTAATATGTATGTTCCTTTAAGGTATCTTCAGTAACAATAAAGTACCAGTACTGTACTGCGCTCTTAATAGTTGGGACAATAATCATATCTACATTTGAGGGCCCTGAAATTGTACCAACCCTTTTTTTTATTGAACAATATATTGAGAGTTTTACAATTTGTTTTTCCTGTTTAGCAACCATTTCTTGTAAGTGCACATTAATGCAGAACTAAATATAACCAATCAGTCTTGTGGTTAAGTTCTATATCATGACATAGTGATTTCACTACAGAATATTCAGTCGTTAGTATCTCAATGTATATATTTTCACCTTTATTTAAAACTGGCTAAAAAGCAACTAGAGTTATGTACTTCATTATATGGAACATTGAATTCTCATCCTGAATTATAACTAATACTTTCATTTGGTATGACATTTAATCCTTCACATGATGGCTTTTCCCAATCACTACACAAATTGTATTTGAAGCTTTCATTTTCTGGATCTCTTACAATACTCTCACAGTTCCGAGAGTGGTTTGATGTTAAAACCAAATGTTGGAGACAATCTAAATGATAATGCTACATTATCATAACATTAACCAAATAAATTCTTTTAAAGGTACTGTATTTGTATTTTTCAAAGCTATACAGACTTGAGCCCTTTAAAATACGTTGTCTTAATGTGAGCTGGAAAAAGGGTGGTTGAAGTGGGAAGTGTGAATTTACAGCACTCAGAACAAAGAACAAAGAAAAAAGAACTTATGTTCTAAGAGCCTTTCCTACCCACCAATAAGCTACTCTCCCTATTCTAAAAGACAAAAAGTTTTTATACATGTAGGAACAAACAGATCTAAAACGTTTTTGGAGAAAAATAAACTTCATATCTTACCCTGTTGACACCCTGGAACACTGCTCCAGTGGCACCTTTCCCCAGGACAGATGTCGTACACCATACATAGTTGGCAGATCCCCGAAGGAATGACATTCCTGTTACACTCACCTAAAACACAATGAGTTTTTAAAGGTAAAAGAAATACGACAATGATATTCAATGAAGACATCTTTGATGTCATAACCAATTGATCGTCAACTCTGGGAAGTTAACCTGTAAGATTCTAAACTAAGGGCATAGCTGTCATACAGTTTCTTTACTGTTCCCCAACACTGTTCATAGGGGAAGAATCTAGAAAATACACATGCAGTCAAATTAACCTTACAATGCATACCTGTCATACAGTACTACAATACTGAACTTTAAAGGATTCTACATTCCCTTGTGAAAGAAAAATCAGGAATATAAATATCTTAAGGTTACGCATCATATATGAAATAAAAAAATGCAGATCAAATTAAGCAATAGAGTAAGGGATACGCAACAGGAGTAAAAGCTTTGCAAGCTGGGCACTTTAGTGTTATTTAAAGCATTCACACTCAGGTATTCTGAGCAATGATAAGCATTTAAAGCTCACACTACAAGGAATTTACTAGGTTATAAATTACTCAGATTTAATCATATATCCAGATTGATTAACAAACTACTGTATTTGTTTGAAAGTCTTTACCGAAATCTTCCGTGGTTACGCAATAACCAAAGATTTTTCTGGATATGAATAATCTTGGAGCTAAATTTTTACTTATAAAAATAAAATCTATCATCTTTCATGAGTATATAAATTACCACCCATTGAAATACTACCGCTAGAGAGTTATGGGTCCTATGACTGGCCAGAGAGTACTACTGTACAGTACATTGGATTATTCTCTTTAGTTACAGTTCATTTTCCTTTTGCCTACACATACACATAATAGTCTGGCTTATTCTTTACATATTCTCCTCTGTCCTCATACACCTGACACCACTGAGATTACCAAACAATTCTTCTTCTCTCAAGGGGTTAACTACTGCACTGTAATCGTTCAGTGCCCCTTTCCTCTTGGTAAGGATAGAGGAGACTCTTTAGCTATGGTAAGCAATTCTTCTAGGAGAAGGACACTCCAAAATCAAACCATTGTTCTCTAGTCTTGGGTGGTGCCATAGCCTTTGTACCAAGGCCTTTCACTGTCTTGGGTTAGAGTTCTCTTGCTTGAGGGTACACTCGGGCACACTATTCTATCTTATTTCTCTTCCTCTTGTTTTGTTAAAGTTTTTATAGTTTATATGGAAATATTTATTCTAATGTAGTCACTGTTCTTAAAATATTTTATATTTCCTTGTTTCCTTTCCTCTCTGGGCTATTTTCCCTGTTGGAGCCCCTGGGCTTATAGGTTGTAGCCTAGCAAGTAATAATAATAATAATATAATGATACATAGTAAAGTATGTACTGTACCATATCCCAAAAAGTAAGCAAGCCTAAATTTGTTGAATGAATTAAATCTGAAGGGTCAGGAGGTGGGATTTTGTGTAAGATATGGATTTGTAAATAAACAGCTGAAACTACTGTATTAGTTTCCCTACATGTATTGATTAATACTACAGCAAGGGTAGTTTTCAATATCTTTCCACTGCTACCAAGAACCTCACAGAGATTAGTGATACAGTATCTACAAGTCACAAGAAAATTAGACATGCCAACTAGAAGGTTGGTAAGACAAACCTCTGGACTTCATGTGAGTGCAACTGAAAATTATACAGTACCTAACTTTATACAATACAAAAAAGATCCCAGTAGCTGGAACTTTTAAAAAGGAAAATATCCAGAACTCATATTTGCTTTGCTTTTACCAAGAAAACGCAAATGACCAGTACTACAGAAATAAATTCCTTGACTACACGAGGCCCATACAAACAGTCAATGTGTAAATAAAATGATGGTATAGTAACTTAAACACCAGGGTAGGGCAACACTGTAAGAAGAGATAATTAAAGATGACACGAGAACAAAAGATAGGTTGAAGGGAAAGTGGTGACCTCAAGTGTTCATGAGAACACTGGTAATCCAAAAAACAAGAAATATTAGCCATACATTTTATGCTGTTCTTATTACAATACTAACATATGAAAAACCCTATCATCTGATTCCAAACACATATAAATGCTCAAAATAATTACACTGATAACAAATTATAAACTTAACATGCACAGGAAATTACTAGAAAATTTACAAAACTCTTAAATCGGGCAAAGTCACCTTTCTTCAAAATAAGAAAAACCTTACTGCAGAGATCTAGAATCAAAACTGCTACCTACTTCCTCATGGTTTGGAAATCAAGAGTGTTCTCAAGTCCTCTAAACCTCAGCATTCAACCAGCATGCCCCCATATAGTTCCAGAAGCCAATTGTCCATAAGAAAATGTCCAAAATTCACCCATTACTAAGAGGCCATGTGTAACACAAGTGTGGAAATACACAAATATTGAATGGAAGTGAAAATATTTACAGAACTTTACTGCACTGACAAAAGAGAGCTAAGTACACCATTCACAACATTCTATTACCAATTGGACTCTCACAATGTTTGCCAAGACACTCTTGCTTTTCTTTCAATGTTCCCAACATTGGTACTGTATGCTATTATGTGATGTTCTTTGCATAGTCATATGTTCCTTTGCTGCCTTTCAGCCCAATATGTTATTTTTATTAGTAAAATAAATTTTTGAATATACTTACCCGATAATCATGTAGCTGTCAACTCCGTTGCCCGACAGAATTCTATGGAGGGATACGCCAGCTATCACAATACTAGAAGGGGGTGTACTTACCAGCGCCACCTGTGGCCAGGTACTCAAGTACTTCTTGTTGACACCTCCTCAATTATTCCTCGGTCCACTGGTTCTCTCTGGGGAGGAAGGGAGGGTCGATTAAATCATGATTATCGGGTAAGTATATTCAAAAATTTATTTTACTAATAAAAATAACATTTTTCAATATTAAACTTACCCGATAATCATGTAGCTGATTCACACCCAGGGAGGTGGGTGAAAACCAGTGTACAAGATTAAAGGATAGCTAAGTATCCCATATTTCATATAACAGTTATCTCAAATAACAATGAAATAATAAGTACCTGGTAAGGAAGTCGAATAGAACCGTTACTCTGCCTCTTTATTTAAAGTTCGTCTTCCTTACTGAGCGCAGCGTTCCTCTTGGAGGCTGAATCAACCCAAAGGTGCCAAAGTACACGGGGTTGCAACCCCTACTAAAGGACCTCTACCAAACCTTTAACCCAGGCGCTTCTCAAGAATGAATAGACCACCCGCCAAATCAAAGGATGCGGAAGGCTTCTTAGCCTACCGTAACAACCATAAAAACAACAATAAAAGTATTCAAGAGAAAGGTTAAAAAAGGTTATGGGATTAAGGGAATGTAGTGGCTGAGCCCTCACCTACTACTGCACTCGCTGCTACGAATGGTCCCAGGGTGTAGCAGTTCTCGTAAAGAGACTGGACATCTTTCAGATAAAATGATGCAAACACTGACTTGCTCCTCCAATAGGTTGCATCCATTATGCTCTGCAGAGAACGGTTTTTATTAAAGGCCATCGAAGTAGCTACGGCTCTTACTTCGTGGGTCCTTACCTTCAGCAATGCAAGGTCTTCCTCCTTTAAGTGAGAATGTGCTTCTCTGATCAGAAGCCTTATATAATACGAAAGCCCATTCTTGGACATGGGTCTCGAAGGTTTCTTGATGGCACACCATAAGGCTTCTGACTGTCCTCGAATAGGTTTAGACCTCTTAAGATAATATTTGAGAGCTCTGACAGGGCAAAGAACTCTCTCTAGTTCGTTACCTACCATGTTGGAGAGGCTAGGTATTTCGAACGATCTAGGCCAAGGACGTGAAGGAAGCTCGTTCTTTGCTAGGAATCCAAGCTGAAAAGAACATGTTGCAGATTCGGTTGTGAAACCAATGTTCTTGCTGAAGGCATGAACCTCACTGACTCTCTTAGCTGTTGCAAGGCAAACGAGAAAAAAAGTCTTGAGGGTAAGGTCCTTGAAGGAAGCTGACTGGAGAGGTTCGAACCTAGATGACATAAGGAACCTTAAGACTACGTCTAGATTCCAGCCTGGAGTGGAAAGACGACGTTCTTTAGACGTCTCAAAAGACTTAAGAATGTCTTGAAGGTCCTTGTTGGAAGACAGGTCCAAACCTCTGTGGCGGAGAACTGAAGCCAACATACTCCTATATCCTTTAATCGTAGGTGCTGAAAGGGATCTCTCATTCCTAAGATGTAGAAGGAAGTCAGCTATTTGGGTCACAGAGGTATTGGTAGAGGATATTGAATTGGCTCTACACCAGCTTCGGAAGACCTCCCACTTAGACTGGTAGACTCTACGAGTGGAAACCCTTCTTGCTCTGGCAATCGCACTGGCTGCCTCCTTCGAAAAGCCTCTAGCTCTAGCGAATCTTTCGACAGTCTGAAGGCAGTCAGCCGAAGAGCGTGGAGGTTTGGGTGCAACCTGTCTACGTGAGGTTGACGTAGAAGGTCCACTCTTAGAGGTAGAGTCCTGGGGAAGTCGACTAGCCATTGAAGTACCTCTGTGAACCATTCTCTTGCAGGCCAATGGGGAGCAACCAGCGTCAGCCGTGTCCCTTCGTGCGAGACGAATTTCTGCAGAACTTTGTTTATTATCTTGAACGGTGGGAATGCGTACAGGTCGAGATGGGACCAGTTCAGTAGAAAAGCATCCACATGAACCGCTGCAGGGTCTGGAACAGGGGAACAATACAGCGGAAGTCTCTTGGTTATGGAGGTGGCAAACAGATCTATGGTAGGTTGACCCCACAAGGTCCAAAGTCTGTTGCACACACTCTTGTGGAGGGTCCATTCCGTGGGAATGACCTGATTCCTTCTGCTTAGGCGATCTGCTGAGACGTTCATATCGCCCTGAATGAACCTCGTGACCAGAGTGAGGTTTAGACCTCTTGACCAAATGAGGAGGTCCCTTGCGATCTCGTATAGGCTCCTCGAATGGGTCCCTCCTTGCTTGGAGATGTAAGCCAAGGCTGTGGTATTGTCTGAGTTCACCTCCACCACTTTGCCTAGCAGGAGGGACTTGAAGTTCAACAGGGCTAGATGAACTGCTAGCAGCTCCTTGCAGTTGATGTGGAGTAATCCTTGTTCCTCGTTCCACGTTCCCGAGCATTCCCGTCCGTCCAAGGTTGCACCCCAGCCCGAGTCCGATGCATCTGAGAAGAGATGAAGATTGGGGGTCTGAATGGCCAACGATAGACCCTCCTTGAGAAGGAGGTTGTGCTTCCACCACAGGAGAGTGGTCTTCATCTCTTGGTTGATAGGGATAGAGACTGCTTCGAGAGTCGAACCCTTGTCCCAATGAGCTGCAAGATGGAATTGAAGAGGGCGGAGGTGGAGTCTCCCTAGCTCGACAAACAGGGCCAGTGATGAGAGGGTCCCTGTGAGACTCATCCACTGTCTCACTGAGCAACTGCTCCTCTTCAGCATGCTCATGATGCACTCTAGGGCCTGGCTTATCCTGGGGGCCGATGGAAAAGCCCGAAAATCCTGACTCCGAATCTCCATTCCCAGGTACACAATGGATTGGGAGGGAATGAGTTGAGACTTCTCTATGTTGACTAATAGACCTAGGTCTCTGATTAAGTCTAAAGTCCAATTGAGATTCTCCAGACAACGACGACTCGTGGAGGCTCTCAACAGCCAGTCGTCTAAGTAGAGGGAGGCTCTGATGTTCGACAAGTGTAGGAATTTTGCTACATTCCTCATCAGATGAGTAAAGACCATAGGAGCTGTGCTTAGGCCAAAACACAGGGCTTGGAATTGGTAGACAACCTTTCCAAAAACGAATCTCAGGAAAGGTTGGGAGTCTGGATGAATAGGAACGTGAAAGTATGCATCTTTCAAGTCCAACGAGACCATCCAGTCCTCCTGTCTGACCGCTGCTAAGACCGACTTCGTCGTCTCCATCGTGAACGTCTGCTTGGTGACATACTCGTTGAGAGCGCTGACGTCCAGCACCGGTCTCCAACCTCCTGTCTTCTTGGCCACAAGAAAGAGACGGTTGTAGAAGCCCGGGGATTGATGGTCCCGGACTATAACCACTGCCTTCTTCTGCACAAGTAGCGACACCTCCTGGTGCAATGCTAGCCTCTTGTCCTCTTCTTTGTAGTTGGGAGAGAGGTTGATGGGCGATGTGGTCAGAGGTGGTTTGAGGCAGAATGGAATCCTGTAACCGTTCCTCAGCCAACTGACAGACTGGGCGTCTGCACCTCTCTTCTCCCAGGCTCGCCAGAAGATCTTGAGTCTGGCTCCTACTGCTGTCTGGAGATGCGGAGAGTCAGTTTTTTCCTTTAGATGTCCTGGATCCTTTCCTAGACTTGCTCCTGTGAGAGTCTGGACGGGAGCTTCCTCGGCTGGGGGCTCTACCACGAAAGGGCGGTATGAACCTCGTAGCAGGGGTATCAGCCACTGGGGAGCGATAAGTCTTGGGGACTGAGGTAGCAACCTTAGACTTACGAGCCGATGAGGCTACAAGATCGTGTGTATCCTTTTGTATCAGGGCAGCAGACAAGTCCTTAACCAGCTCTTCGGGGAAGAGGAACTTCGAGAGCGGAGCAAAAAGGAGTTGGGACCGTTGGCAAGGTGTAATGCTGGCGGAAAGGAAGGTACACAGTTGTTCCCTTTTCTTCAAAACCCCTGATACAAACATCGACGCAAGCTCACCCGAACCATCCCTAATGGCCTTATCCATGCAGGACATTAATAGCATGGCAGAATCTTTGTCCGCAGGAGAGGTCTTCTTGCTGAGGGCCCCCAGGCACCAGTCTAGAAAGTTGAACATTTCAAATGCTCTAAACATTCCTTTCAGTAAGTGATCCAGGTCTGAGAAGGTCCAACAAACCTTCGAGCGTCTCATTGCAGTTCTCCGAGGCGAGTCTACCAGACTTGAGAAGTCAGCCTGGGCAGAGGCAGGTACTCCCAAGCCTGGTGCTTCTCCTGTGGCATACCAAACGCTCGCTTTCGAAGTGAGCTTCGTTGGAGGGAACATGAAAGAAGTCTTGCCAAGGTGTTGTTTAGACTGCAGCCATTCCCCTAAGATCCTTAAAGCCCTCTTAGAGGATCTAGCTAGGACTAGCTTAGTATAGGTGGACTTAGCTTGTTGTACGCCCAGCGAAAACTCAGATGGCGGAGAGCGGGGAAGAGCAGAGACAAAGTGGTCTGGGTAAACCTCCCTAAGTAGAGCCAAGACCTTACGAAAATCAATAGACTGTGGAGAAAGCTTGGATTCATCCACGTCTGATGAGGGATCCAGGTGTGCCTCCTCATCATCCGAAGCCTCATCACCAGAGTGTAGCGAAGAGATCGGACAAGAATGCTGAACTGCAGAGTCAGAACGAGAAGGAACAATAATAGTGGTTTCCTCTTCAAGTGACTGTTGAGGGAAAACCTGAGGCTCGGACTGCAAAGGCTGAATAACAGACGAAGCAGAAGGAAGGCGCATGGGTGGAGGAGGCTGACTCCTAGCATGAGAGGTTGAACCCAAGGAAAGCGCTTGCTGAGCGGTTGGCGGAAGCGGAGTAGCAAGTTCCTGTTCCTGTGGTATGAGCGGATGAGGTTGAGGCTGCGCAGAACAAGGTAATTGTCTCGCAAGCTGAGGCTCCTGAGGCGCAGGGCCAAGGTGTAGTGGTGCTTGCCTTGTGGAGGGTTGAGCTCGCTGCAGCGAGAGCTGAGGAGACTGACTCATGGACGGGAGAGGTTGTTGTACCTCAACCGAGAGTTGCACCACTGGTGGAGCAGCAAGGGGAGGCGGAGGAAGAGAGGAATAATCCTCCTGATCCCAAAGCAAAGGTTGCCTTAACGAAGGCGTAGGCTGAACACCACTGGGAACAGCAAACTCAGAATGTGGCTCAACATCGTACGCCTGGCAGGTGGTACTGCGATCAGGCGGAGCGAGCGTAGGCGGAGCGAGCGTAGGCGGAGCGAACGCAGGCGGAGCGAGAGCAGGCGGAGGCGGAGGCGCAACACTCTCAGCCCGACACTCACGCATCAAGTCCGAAAGCTGTGCTTGCATGGACTGAAGAAGAGTCCACTTGGGATCGGCAGAAACGACAGCAGACTGAGGAAAAGCCTTAACAGTCGAGCTCTGTTGTGGCAGAACCTTACTGCTCTTGGGCGGAGTGCAGTCGACAGATGACTGAGGCGAGTCAGAGCTGAGCCAATGACTGCAACCTGGCTGAGCACTCGCGGACTGGACTCTGCGTTTAAGCGGTCTCGAGACCTGAGACCAACGTTTCTTCCCAGACAGTTGATCAGCGGACGAGATAAAGACGGGCTCAATCGTCTGCAGGTGGGAGTGACGGTCTTTGGAAGACACGCCCGCAACCACCGAGGATACTTCTGTGCGCCTAACAAGGCCTGCCGAACCCTTATGCCCTTCGACATTGCTTCTCCCCTGGGCTTGGGAGCTTGCAAGAGGTCCCGGACTGGGAGGACGACTGGCTCGCACAGAAATATCCTCACGCACCACACTGGCACTGACACTAGCACTTGGCACTGCACTGACACTAGCACTCGTCACAGCACTGGCACTAATTCCACCCACTGCACTCTTGACCTTAAGTTCCTTTACTTCGGCCATCAGAGACTTATGGTCACTTACCACTGACTCTACTTTATCGCCTAAGGCCTGAATAGCACGCAAAACAACAGACATATCAGGCGGAGGGCAAACAGTAGGTTCGGGGGTAGCCACTACAGGGGTAGGAAAAGGTAGGGGATCATGAGGTGAGGAAAACAGTGAAGAGTGAGAAGAACTCCTCCTAACTCTACCTCTCTCTAACTTAGTTGAATATTTCAAAAGACGGACAAATTCCAATTCCGAAAGTCCGGCGCATTCCTCACATCGATTTTCTAACTGACAGGGTCTGTCCCTACAGTCAGAACAAGCGGTGTGAGGATCTACCGAGGCCTTCGGAATACACCTATTGCAAGACCTACATCGTCTATGGGAGGGGGCTTGCGAAATGTCAGACATCTTGAATCCAAAGAGTTAGCCAAAGGGGGTTCCAAAATCAAGCAAAAATTCGTTAACCGTTAATCAGGACTATATAAAAGCTATCTAGCTAATATAAGAAGGTTTCCAGTAAAGCGACAGCCGTTAATCTGAGAGAATACTTCACCAATTAGCCGTGAAAATACTCGAAGACCATAAGCGTATCCCAGAACGTCTTGCCGGAAGCACGACAGAGGAATAATTGAGGAGGTGTCAACAAGAAGTACTTGAGTACCTGGCCACAGGTGGCGCTGGTAAGTACACCCCCTTCTAGTATTGTGATAGCTGGCGTATCCCTCCATAGAATTCTGTCGGGCAACGGAGTTGACAGCTACATGATTATCGGGTAAGTTTAATATTGAAAAATGTCCACATACTGTACTTAATGAATTTACTAAAATTTAAAACGTTATGTTTTATAAGTTCAAATTTTCTATCTAAACAAATTTTTTAATAGTACACACTGTAGGTGTAGATGACTCAGTATTGATTCCCTATTTAAGGAAAATTTTTGATTATTACTTGGTGATTCTACTTATATCAATGGTCACCATTTTATCTCTAAATTTCATTCTTTTTAATATAACAAAGGTGTGGCAACAGGGGAATATGGTAACAGGTACTTTGAGCAAACAATTTTCCTAATAAAAATAATTATTTCAATATTTATCAGTTTATTGATGTTCTTCCAAAGCCAAACAGATTCAAGACACTTTCTTCAAGAAAAATCAAAGCTCTCCCTGTCAGGTAGGATACTCACATTTTCACTAATGCTTCTCCAGCTACAAATAAGGCTATCATTTCTAAGGTACTCCAGTAAGTATTAAAACAATTCATTCCATGATCAAAATTATGTTTATTTAAATGTAAGTTCCCAGAGTGCATTGACACAGATTTTTTAACTGGTTTAACATTTTATCAGCCAATCATCCAAAAGAACCTTCTACCAAACAGGTGTCGCCACCTTGCTATTGGTGCCATGGTCATTATAAAGGCATCTGTAAGAACATATATACCTTACTTTCACATATGAAACATGACCCTTTCAGCGCCGACCCCACACCAAATAATTTGGCACTCAAGCCCCAAGCCCTTTGTTAATTGCCTTGTTAATGACTTCGACGACCATTCTGGCTACGCTACTTTAAAGGATGAAAGGCTTGCATACACATAAGAATAAAATAAATTTTGCCTGCCCTATATGCTTGTGAATGAGCTAAATCTATCATTTCTTTGCCTACACTATAGCAGGATGGCTTCTCACAATGTCTTACAATATTTCTTTAAGATTCTGCACTATAATAAAAATTTACTTATGAAATGTACTTAGCCTAATTCAGATTGGCAATCATTCTTTCTCTTGTCCTTGAACAGATCTCATCACTTTAATTACAAATTCCCTGCTTATGTAGAAGGCGAGGCAATAAAATTGAGAAGTATAGGAGGAAACTTAGGTTACTTAGCCAAGTAGTGCAAAGATTGTAGTTTTCTACTTCTTCATGAGGGAGATAGAGTAAATCCTACCAATAAAAAATTTGCTTAAATATATAAATTCATTTTTAAATATAGATATACAAGAGGTTTCTGGCTTCTTTTTTTATAAAATCTCTATTTCTAGGCACTCCCAATTAAACTTCATTTTAAACTGACAGGTAGTCCTGTACTGTATCTATCAATTTTATATATTCAATATCAAACAAGGAATTTGTCCAATATCTTTGGGTATTAATATGACAAATTCGAAGATAATTTGTATTTTTCCTAACCATACAAACCTTAGCTATTTACAGAGGGTTTACCTTTTAGCGCAGCTGAAATGGAGAGCCATTAAAATTTAACGAGGGTGTATTACCCCCGCGCTAGTTAGCGGGGGGGTAGGGGAATGGTAGCTAGCTACCCCTCCCCCCCCTCACACACAGATGAATGCTCACTTTCACTTAGAGGTAGGACTTGTCTTGGGGGACAGGGCTGGCGGGCAAATATGTGTAAATAGCTAAGGTTTGTATGGTTAGGAAAAATACAAATTATCTTCGAATTTGTCATTTGTTCCGTAACCGAAATACAAACCACGCTATTTACAGAGGGTGACTTACCCCTTAGGTAGGGTGGAAAGTCCCCAGCCATACTGGCTTTGGCTTTACCCGGGGACTCAGAATCCGAGTGAGTCGCACTCGAGAAAAGGAGTCCCTGCACCTCACAAGTTCCTTGCTCCGCAAGGAACCATGTGGCCTACGTAAGCTTGTGTGTGAAGGAAGAAGTGTGACCCGTCCTAGGCAGTTGACCTGGAGTTCCAGAAGGAACTCTGGGTTAGGATGTTCCCAATACCACCTCGTCAGGGAATGGGGGACGCGACAGTATTGACTCAATACTCGGAACACAAGGAAGCATGGTTTACCTGCAGAGGTTCGAGGTCAGCTATGCAGAGAGCAGGATGCTGCTTCCCCGTAGAGGGGATGATGAAGAAAGAAATAAGAGCCAGACATACTTCTTTCGTTCATGCAGACTAAAACCTAATAACAATGCCCTCAACCTTCTGCTACCTGTCCAAAAAGGAGCCTGAGGTTAGACCAGCTGTTGTGTAGCCACCACAGAGCGATAGAAAACGTATCGAGACTCCTGTGGGACACGCCCTGCAGGAAGCGGGCTGCGAAGGTCATTAGACGCTTCCAGACTCCAGCTTGTAGCACCTGCGTCAAAGAGTAGTATTACTCGAAGGCGAGGGACGTTGCGATGTATCCAACATCGTGCTGTAGGGCGACGTGACGGGGGAGTGTCTGGAGACAGGTCGAGATGAATGTCCTTGAGTCCGGGCTGGAGAGGTATACTGGTGACTCTCCCCCGTGTCCTCCTTGTGCTCCCAAATCGGCTGCAACTGAGGACAAACTGCAGCTGCTCCCAGCGCTAACCTCTCGATTCCTTTACTGGCAAGAAAGAGAAGGTCTTGGGACATCAGATACAGAATGGAGACTCGAAATCTTGAAGGAATTGGACCGAAGGGCCGGGACCCCCAGATTCTGAGTCTAGCCAACAACTCAGGAGCGAACCTGAATGTTGCCTTCCCCTCTTCCTTAGAAAGGGGGGAGTAGTAAGAGACCAAGAAGATTGCTTACACACTGGCCGTGGCCAGAGTGAGCAGGAGACCCAAGGCGGAATACAATCCGGGGCCTGTCGTAAAGGGTCTTGAGAAGATCTCTTAAAGGACCAAAAGTCCGAGCCATGCTCCAAGTTGGAGGTCTTCCTCCGAATAGGGCAGAGACGATCGCAGCTTCGCATGAGCGAGGATAGATCCAGCGGGCAGGAAAAAGTTATTCCTTTAAGCCTGAAGGTCAGGGAAAGGCTGAGCGACAGGCTTCATTGCCGAGAGCGGAAAGGAGTTTCCTCCCGCCGAAAGGCAATAAGACCGTTATTGCTGGAGAAGAGGCCTCAAGGGAAGAGGTATATCTCCCACGGCACCAACCACCTTAGACTCTTCACTTTGCCTGGAAGACCCCTGTGGATGACTATCGCAGATGACGCGACCTCCGTACCGCGACTGTAGCGGGTTGTCTCTTCTTGAGGAGGAGGCGTAGTGTCTCCAGGCATGAAGCCGAAGCGACGCCCCGGTTCGGGAGAGATGTCGCAGTGTGGTTGCTTGAGTAGTCTACGCCGTGGGAGAAGCTCTCCCGGGAGTTCCGTCAGGGGAAGCAGAGGGTCCAGAAACCGTTCTGCGCATAGTCCCAGTGGAGCTCTCCCATTGAAAGGTTGACAGACAACCTGGTCTTGTTGAGACCCATTGTCCAAAGACAAAAAGGCGGGAAGACGCAGGCCTCGAAGTTGTCCCACCATCACCGGAATGCATCTTGCCAGAGTCTCGGGGTCTGAGACTGGGGGGGAAGAACAGCGAAGCTTGAGGTTCCAAGCTGTCGCGATCAGGTCCCCCAGACCAGTACTTGCTGGTTACCCAAGGTCAAAGACCCTAGGTACACTCTCTCTACGAGGCTCTGCTCAGATAGTCGGAGAGAACATTCCCCTGCCTGGAATGAGAGAGCCGATGGTGGTATTGAGAGAATCTCAATCATCCCGGTATCTCTACTGCAAGATGTGAAGGTGTGAAAATGCGTCCCCTGCTGGTTAGAATACGCCAGAATCATGAAGTCGACACGCACGGGGTGACTCGGCAGGAGCTGTAGGATCTGTAGAGGGGCCAGACTAAGGCCCCTAAGCCTGCCTGAATGATGGAGAGGTATCCTTCAGGTCCTGACCATAGGCCTGGACCGGAACATGCCCCCCCCCCCCTTCCTTTGACGAGTCCGAGAACAGCATCAAGAATGTGGGGAAAGGACGAGAATATCCACTACCATCAAGACGCTCCATAGGTCAACACCCATTGCAGGTCTAATAGTTCCGCTGGTCCCATAGGGGCCAGGAAGTCCGGTTAAACATTGCCTGAAGCCACCGGAACTTGGACCGCCCCACATGGAACTTATCCTGAGGCGACCGTTCGGACTATAGACGGGTCAATGAGGAAAGGAGAACTAGGAAACGTTCCAAGGTAGGGCTGAAAGCTCTGCTTGACTGAGAACAGGTACTGCGACTCTCCTCAGTCTTGCCACAGTCAAACTGAAAGGAAGGCTCGGAGGATGTGGTAACAGAATCTGGCGTCCCCAGGTGGTCACCCATCCAAGTACCGACGTTGCTTAACCTCGCTGGACGGACGAGAAGCGGGGTTTCCAACGTGGTAAGGCCGTTGACTCAATATCATGGCCAGATACTCCAGATGTTGAGGCAGAGGAAGAGAAGGCTCCAAGCAAAATACCATGAGCCCACACTCATGGTAAGCATCTGGAAGCTTATCCCGGCGCTGAAGAAGGTCGAACCCGAGCCTACCGGAGTTGACCAGCCCTCCAAACAGCAGAGGAGGCGGAAGCCTGCACCTGAGCGGCCAAGAGGAAGGCAGGGAGAGTTCTCTGGGGAAACAAACCTGCTATGCCACGGCGGGATAGCTACACTGCATCATAAGCAGGAATACTTGCAGTCTAGGCTGAATTCGACGAGCTCCCTGGAAGATGGATGGAATGGAAACTGAAAGTACCCGTCCTTCCGATCCAGGGTTTAAGGAGTCCTGTCGCCTCGTTACCAGTCTGATCGATTCTGCAGGTCTACGCTGGCCAAAGTTTGTTCGACAAACTTGATCAGGGCTGAGAGGTCGACTACGGACATCCCCTCCCAGATCCTTCCTTACAAGAAAGGATCGACTGAAGAGGCCGGGGGTGAAGCCGTCGATGATCCTAAGGAAGACCTTCGCCTAAGGTATGGATCATTCTACCCAACCGGGCAACTCTTGCTGACGCTATGGCATAGAGGTTCAGAGACACTGAATTCGCTGACAGAGACAGCAGGCGCGATATCCTTGGCTGATCACAGAGATTGTGCGGGAATGGGCATCGGGAAGCTGTCATTCGGATGAGTAACCTTAAGCATCCTCCCAGCGAAAAACCTGCAATCCTAGAGTTCGTGAACTCTGCCGCTCCTTTTAGGACTATGCCTCCCCAGGGGAGCCTCCCGTGCCATCTGTTCCTGACAGGATGAAACTGCAATTGGACACCTTGTCCCAGTTGTCGTAGCCGATAACTTAGGCCGACGTGGTTGAAAGAAAAGGGCGCTGGAGCCCTGCAGAGTCTGGAAGAAAGCGCATTGGAGGAGTGAAAACGGAAGTCGATTTCCTCCGCACAGCCGCTGTCTAAGTCTCTGTCCTTGGGCACAAACAAACTCTTCTCAAGGATGGAAGGGTGTCTGAGGTCGTCGACCTCCACAGATGAGACACCCGAAGGAAGCCCTCAAGTCAGCGCGTCCAGATGGTACAACATTGAGCTTGTCCGCAAGTTAGATACTTACCGACGAAAGGCCAAGGTGCCTGAGCTCGAGAGGAGGAAAGTACCCATGATCTTCCTGTAGCTTCCTTGAACCAAACCTCGGGCCGTAACCGAGGAGGGAAAGGACCTGGTAAGCTCCCAGAGGAAGGGGTAAGCAGTCACCCCTTATCCGATGGAGAAATCTCGAACGGAAAGCCCCCCCGCCAAAAATCCTTCCAGGGAATGACGGGGAAGGGCTAACCCAGGTTCAGGAAAGAGGAGTGTTGCTCAGATCTCCCTGAAGTTTCTCTTATTCTTGCAAGTGCCATGCTCTGCGTTTACGGGGTGAGGCCGTGTTCTGGAAATACGCTCCAGAAGAACTCGCCAGGCTGGCCATGCTGCGAAAATCCCATTGGAAATCGTGGTCGCAATCGCTCTGGAGCTCGCGCGACGGTAATTCAAAGATTTGCGCGTGGGCGAACGTGGAAGCGCCCATGCGCGGTAACGCAGGAACACAAACGAAGGTGAGCGAAGGAGCGCAGAAGGAGGGCGAGCGTGGTAGGAAGGGCGAGAGCTGGTGGTCAGCGAGCGATAACCCGCAGACGAGCAATGGATACTGCAAGAAATAAGCCGACATTTGTGCGAAGAAACACTGTAGGTTCGAGCGACGGAACACCGTCGGTTCGCGCGACGGAACACCGTACGTCCGCGCGACGGAACACCGTACGTCCGCGCGACGGAACACCGTACGTCCGCGCGATGGAAAACCGTTGGTTCGCGCGCGGGCGCACATTGGAGAGCATGGGCGCGGACGCGCATGAGCGTAGACGTGCAGGCACGTGGGCGTGTGGGCGCGCAAGCGAACGGTTGCGCGGGTGCACAGGCAAGCGGTCGCAGGGGCGCGCAGGCGAGCGGTCGCGAGGGTGGGCAGGTGAATGAGCGCGAGTCCGAGGCGGCGAACGCAAGCGTTAGCGTGATGGCGAGGAAACGCGCTGCCGCGGGGGCGAGGAAGACCGCTGGCGATATGGATCAACAGGCGATCGGTGGTGAGCTGGTGAGCGCTAACGCGCAGGTTGGCAATGGCGCGTTGTGGCATGCCGACGCGATGGCGAGCAGCATGCGCAGGTGAGCGATCGTGCGATGAAAAGCAGCATGCGCAGGTGGGCGATCGCGCGATGGTGATCAGCATGCGCAGGGTCGCGCGATAGTGATCAGCATGCGCAGGGTCGCGCGATGGAGATCAGCATGCGCAGGGTCGCGCGATGGTGATCAGCATGCCAGTGTCGCGCGATGCCGATCAGCATCTGCAGGTGGGCGATCGCGCGATGGCGAGCAGCATCCGCAGTTGAGGGTCGCGCGATGGCGAGCAGCATCCGCAGTTGAGGGTCGCGCGATGGCGAGCAGCATCCGCAGTTGAGGGTCGCGCGATGGCGAGCAGCATCCGCAGTTGAGGGTCGCGCGATGGCGAGCAGCATCCGCAGTTGAGGGTCGCGCGATGGCGAGCAGCATCCGCAGTTGAGGGTCGCGCGATGGCGAGCAGCATCCGCAGTTGAGGGTCGCGCGATGGCGAGCAGCATCCGCAGTTGAGGGTCGCGCGATGGCGAGCAGCATCCGCAGTTGAGGGTCGCGCGATGGCGAGCAGCATCCGCAGTTGAGGGTCGCGCGATGGCGAGCAGCATCCGCAGTTGAGGGTCGCGCGATGGCGAGCAGCATCCGCAGTTGAGGGTCGCGCGATGGCGAGCAGCATCCGCAGTTGAGGGTCGCGCGATGGCGAGCAGCATCCGCAGTTGAGGGTCGCGCGATGGCGAGCAGCATCCGCAGTTGAGGGTCGCGCGATGGCGAGCAGCATCCGCAGTTGAGGGTCGCGCGATGGCGAGCAGCATCCGCAGTTGAGGGTCGCGCGATGGCGAGCAGCATCCGCAGTTGAGGGTCGCGCGATGGCGAGCAGCATCCGCAGTTGAGGGTCGCGCGATGGCGAGCAGCATCCGCAGGTAGGCGATCGCGCGATGGTGATCAGCATGCGCAGGGTCGCGCGATGGCGATCAGCATCCGCAGGTGGGCGGTCGCGCGATGGCGATCAGCATCCGCAGGTGTGCGGTCGCGCGATGGCGATCAGCATCCGCAGTTGAGGGTCGCGCGATGGCGAGCAGCATCCGCAGTTGAGGGTCGCGCGATGGCGAGCAGCATCCGCAGTTGAGGGTCGCGCGATGGCGAGCAGCATCCGCAGTTGAGGGTCGCGCGATGGCGAGCAGCATCCGCAGGTAGGCGATCGCGCGATGGCGAGCAGCATCCGCAGGTAGGCGATCGCGCGATGGTGAGCAGCATGCGCAGGTGAGCTAGTAGCTGGCGAACCATGTTCCTTCAGAAGTGTTGGAGAACATTGGCGTGCCGGCTGTAACACACGCGGGCGATCCGGAGATCGCCGAGAGACAGGTGATCGCTGGCGAGCTGATGATCGCTGACGAGCAGACCTGAACCGAAGTTCTAGATCGCGAGGGCGAACGTGGGCGCACAGGGCGCGTAACAGGAACCAACAGGAACAGCAGGAATGATCATCATGAGAGCGCTGACGAACAGGAGAGCGCTGATGAGCAGGAGAGCGCCTGTGCGCTAACACTGAGCAGGAGCAGGAGAGAACACAGCAGAAGGGCGCGCAGGGGAACCCTGACACGCAAGGGAAGAACCCCCGTGGGAGGCAACCCTTTGCCCCGAAGGGATCGTTGTCCACCGGGAGACTGATGTCCGTCGGAAGACCGTTGTCTGTCCGCCGGGAGACTGATGTCCGTCGGAAGACCGTTGTCCGTCGGGAAGACCGTTGCCCGTCGGAAGACGAGATCAGACTGCTGTCCATCTGCACCAAGGCAGAAGATCAAGAAAAAGGAGTTGTAGGCTGCAAACGGAGATTCAAAAAGGCGCCTCTAGCACCCTTATAGGGAGATGAGAGGCCCTTACAACGAGGCGGACGGTGGGCCTTACGGCGAGGGAGGCCAACAGCAACAGCAACAGAAGAATCCTCCGAAGAGGAGTCTCTATGAGTGTACTCTCTCGCGAACGAAAGAGAAACACTTCGTAGAAGAGACTGGTCAGCCAGTGACCTAAAAGGAGCAATCCTCCGAAGAGGAGCTCCTGCAGTTGCCCAGCCCCTTGAGCGAAACTGCAGGTGTGATCGCTCAGCACCAAGAGCATAGTCGCACGAAAAAAAGGCAAGAGAAGAACCCCCCAAAAGGGGAAAAACTCAAGCCTGGACAGGAAAAAAACTTCCCTCGGAAGGAAAGTTACCCGCCCAAGGAGGCAAGCCTCCTGAGAGTTCTAAAATGAACTGGAGAGCTGTCCGTCGTCACGGGAGTACTTCCAGTAGAAGGAGACACGCCCCTGACGAAAATACAAGGGGGGAGGCAGCAACAGCCGAATCCCCAGGACTCAACAAGACAGCTCACACCGTTGCCATATTACAGAAACGAACTAGATCGGTAACTGTAAAAAAATAAAACAAATAATATTAGTACACATTCATTCCCCCGGGAAGGCTCCGAAGAGGAATCCCGAGGGAAAGGAAACAAGAATTACACAACAGGCACGTGCCCTCACAACCACTTACACTCACGGAAGGAGAGCTGTAACCAAAACAGAATTATGTTATTTTCATTAGTAAAATAAATTTTTGAATATACTTACCCGATGATCATGTGGCTGTCAACTCTGTTGCCCGACAGAAATCTACGGTCGGGATACGCCAGCGATCGCTATACATGGTGGGGGTGTACACAACAGCGCCATCTGTGAGTAGGTACTCAAGTACTTCTTGTCAACAAGAACTCAATTTTCTCCTCGGTCCACTGGTTCTCTATGGGGAGGAAGGGCGGGTCCTTAAATTCATGATCATCGGGTAAGTATATTCAAAAATTCATTTTACTAATGAAAATAACATTTTTCAATATTAATCTTACCAGATGATCATGTAGCTGATTCACACCCAGGGTGGTGGGTGGAGACCAGCATACATATTAACAAAGAAGCTAAGTATCCCGTATCTTATTTTAGCCGTTATTCAAAATAACAAACATAAAATAAATAAGTACCTGGTAAGGAAGTCGACTTGAACCATTACTCTGCCTTTTTAAGTACGTCTTCCTTACTGAGCCTAGCGATCCTCTTAGGATGTTGAGCGACTCCTAGGTGCTGAAGTATTAAGGGCTGCAACCCATACTAAAGGACCTCATCAAAACCTCTAATCTAGGCGCTTCTCAAGAAAGAATTTGACCACCCGCCAAATCAACCAGGATGCGGAAGGCTTCTTAGCCTTCCGGACAACCCAGAAATATTTCAAGAGAAAGATTAAAAAGGTTCTGGAATTAGGGAATTGTAGTGGTGGAGCCCCCACCACTACTGCACTCGTTGCTACGAATGGTCCCAGAGCGTAGCAGTTCTCGTAAAGAGACTGGACATTCTTAAGATAAAAGACGTGAACACTGATTAGCTTTTCCAAAAGGTTGCGTCGAAAATATTTTGCAGAGATCTATTTTATTAAAAGGTCACGGAAGTTGTGATAGCTCTAACTTCGTGTGTCCTTACCTTCAGCCAAGCTTGGTCTTCCTCATTCAGAAGGGAATGAGCTTCTCGTATTAACAGTCTGAAAATAATAGGATAAAGAATTCTCTGACATAGGCAAAGATGAATTCTTAACTGAACACCATAAAGCTTCAGACGGGCCTCGTAAAGGTTTTTAAAATAGAACTTAAGAGCTCTACAGGACATAATACTCTTTCTAGTTCATTTCCAACCATATCGATAAGTTTGGAATAACGAACGATATGGTCAAGGCCGAGAAGGCAGCTCGTGTTTGGCTAGAAAACCAAGATGTAGAACATGTAGCCGTTTCGGATGAAAATCCGATGTTCTTGCTGAAGGCATGAATCTCACTGACTCTTTTAGCTGGTAAAGCATATCAGGAAAAGAGTCTTAAAGGTGAGATCTTTCAGGGAGGCTGATTGAAGTGGTTCGAACCTGTCTAACATAAGGAATCTTAGAACCACGTCTAAATTCCAACCAGGTGTAACCAAACGACGCTCCTTCGTGGTCTCAAAAGACTTAAGGAGGTCCTGTAGATCTTTATTGTTAAAAAGATCTAAGCCTCTGTGACGGAAGACTGATGCCAACATGCTTCTGTAACCCTTGAAAGTGGGAGCTGAAAGAGATCGCTCTTTTCTCAGATATAAGAGGAAGTTAGCTATTTGAGTTACAGAGGTACTGGTCGAGGATACGGATACTGACTTGCACCAGTTTAGGAAGATTCCCCACTTCGATTGGTAGACTCTAAGGGTGGATGTTCTCCTTGCTCTAACAATCGCTCTGGTTGCCTCCTTCGAAAAACCTCTAGTTCTCGAGAGTCTTTCGATACTCTGAAGGCAGTGAGACGAAGAGCGTGGAGGCCTTGGAGTACCTTCTTACGCGTGGCAGACGTAGCAGGTCCACCCTTAGGGGAAGAGTTCTGGGAACGTCTACTAGCCATCGAAGTACCTCGGTAAGTTATTCTCTCGCGGGCCAGAGGGAAGCAACTAGTGTCAACTTTGTCCCAACGTGAGAGGCGAACTTCTGCAGTACCTTGTTGACAATCTAGAACGGAGGGAATGCATATAGATCTAGATGAGACTAATCTAGTAGAAAGGCATCTAAAAGAACCACTGCTGGGTCCGGGATAGGTGAGCAAAGTATTGAGAGCCTCTTGGACATCGAGGTTGCGAAGAGATCTATGGTTGGCTGGCCCCAGGTGACCCAAAGTCTCTTGCATACATCTCTGTGGAGGGTCCAATATGTTGGAATTATTGTCCCTTCCTACTGAGACAAACTGCTAAGACATTCAAGTTGCCTTGGAAGAAATTTGTTACTAGTGAAAAGTCTAGACCTGTTGAACAGGAGAGGAGGTCACTAGCGAACTCGCACCATGTCAGAGAGTAGGTCCCTCCTTGCTAGGAGATGAACATCAAAGCAGGGAGTTGTCCGTGTTGACCTCCATTACTTTGTCTTGAAGGAGAGACCTGAAGCATTTCCAGGTCAGACGTACTGCCAGAAGCTTCTTGCAGTTAAAATGCATTGTCCTTTGACGCGAGTTCCATAATCCCGAGCATTCCCTACCGCCTAAGGTCGCACCCCAGCCTACGTCCGATGCGTCTGAGAAGAGAACGTGGTTGGGAGTCTGAACAGTCAGGGGAAGACCCTATCAAAGGTTGATAAAGTCCTTTCCTCAGGTTAGACCAGACTTATCTTCCGGAAACCGGGATCGAGACCGCTTCTAGCGTCTTGTCCTTTTCCAGTGAAGAGCTAGATGAAACCGAAGAGGACGGAGGTGTAGTCTTCCAAGTGACACCAATTGCACCACGGATGACAGTGTCCTAACCAGACTCATCCACAGCCTGACAGGGCCGTATTCCTTCTTCAGCATCTTCTGGATGGATAGCAGGGCTGGGGATTGATCTTCTTGTTCAGCCATGTCCTCATCAGAGGGTTCCTCATCTGAAACTGATGAGGAAACGGCAACGGAGTGGGCAACGTCTGACTCGCTGAATCCGGTCGCACTGGTGGATGCGTGACGGAGCCGGACACAAGATCATGGTACTGCTGCACAGTCTGTGAACTGTCAACCATGGGGAAGCGAGGAAGTACAGCGACAACCCGAAACTGTCTAGACTGTCTGGGAAGTACAGACAACCCCTTATCGGGTTGCTGAGGTTGCCGCACTGCGTCACAACAAGTCACCTCTGCTGGTTGTTGAACGTCTTCCCAGTGACACACTGAACGTCCAAAACCACCTCCGAGAGTAGCATAACATCAACGTGCGACTGGCAACCCACACTGGGTCGCACCGGTGGAGGAACCATCTCAACTGGCGGACGTGAGTAGGATACCTCAGCGTCAACAGGGCGTACAACCAACCGGTAGGAAGGTCGTTGGCAAGAAGGGTCTTCTCCGTAAAAAATCCTCTTTCAAGGACTAAGCTTGGACTGCATGTCTTGCAACAAAGCCCAAGGTCTATGGGAGCAGGTGTGGCAACAGACGGGGTTAGCGACTGAAGCGGAACCATTTACCCTCCCTGGAAGCATGTTATGCTTAAATAAGAGTCCATAGGAGGCTAAGCAGCTTAAGGCTCCTCTCCAAATGACAGAGTCCTCAAGGGAATATCAGAAGGAGGGAGAACAGCACTTTCTCATCTACAGGAACCATATCCGAGAAAAGTTAGGTTCTCTCAGTGAGGGTTTCACTGGTGCAAAAGCAGCAGACCAGAAGGCAACGTTATGAAACTGCTTGACAGTCTGTGAACTGTCAAAAACTGAACTGTCAACCACAACAGGAGCGTGAGGACATACAGCACTGGTGTATAAGTAGCAGACCAGAAGGCAACGTCATGTAACTGTTTGACAGTCTGTGAGTTGGCAACAACCAAAGTTGTGTGGGGAAGCCTCAACTCCTGACTGACTAGTTTGCTGCGGGCGAGTGGCGGTAACCACAGTGTGTTGCGGAGGCTGACACACCGTGTCAAAACACGGCAGCTTGGGGTAGCTCACGCACGGCAACGGAGTGCTCTGTGTGTGGGAGTCATCATACATCTGGCAGGGTTGACTGTGCATGGGTGGAGGAGCTCTCACAACAAGAGTGTGAGAGCAGGAAGCCATGCCGGGCGCACAACCGTGGGAGGTGTAGGCCCACGGGTGCATCGTCAACCTTCTCCGCAGTCGGAGTGTGGGAGCTGGCAACAACAAAAGCAGAGTGCTGGTGCGTGGGAGGGGCTGCGGTGGGTTGAGGAGCATGCGGTATGGTATGCGGAGCATGCTGTAAGGTATGCGGCTCATGCTGCATGGTATGCGGAGCATGCTGTAAGGTATGCAGAGCATGCTGCATGGGCTGCGGAGAATGCCGCATAGTGCTGGAACCCGGCAGCTCTACAGAACCTTCCCACTGCTGATGCGGTAGCTCACGCATGTTAGCAGATGGTACAGCAAGAACATGCGTCTGGCAGGGTGGACTGCGCATCGGTGGTGGAGCTCTCACAGGTGGAGTGTGGGAGCAGGCAGCCGCAGTATCTGCTGAGCGCACAACCTCGGCGGGTTGTAGGTTAACAGGTGCATTGTCAACCTTCCAGCACGATACTCCTGCATGAAGGAGCAAGCTGAGACTGTATAGTCTGCAGCATGGACCACTAGGGTCTATGAAAGACAACAACAAACGGAGCTACTGTCCGTTGTGACTGAGGGTCTAAAACAGCTGGTGCGGCAACAGACGGAGTTACTGCCTGTTGCGGTACCACCTTGCCTCTCTTGGGAGGTGTGCAGTTGTCGTACTGCAGCGAGTCCGAACTGACCCAGTGGCTACACCTAGGCCGTTGGACTTGCGCGGAAGGGACCGACTTGCACTTAAAAGCTGCAAGATTTGGTCCATGGTTTCTGCGAGAAACCTCTTCCGCAGACGAGGAATAAATGGGCTCTCTCGTCTTCGTGTGGGTGGGGTGATCACGTCGGCAACGTGTGTAGATACACCCGAAACCACGGAGGGAAACGTTTGTTCGTCGATCAAGGCCTGTGGAACCCATAAGTCCTTCGACATTACTTCTCCCCTGGGCTTGGGAGCTTGTAAGAGGTATCGGACAAGGTGAACAACTGGCAAGAACAAACGAACCCTCGAACGCAACACTGTAACACTTTGCGCATATCACTTTATCACTTTTGATTTTCTGTTTGCACTTATTTCACTGAACTCGAAACTTTAAGTGGTTTGTACCTGAAACACGCAATCCTATCCTTCATTAAAAGGTAGTAATTGCGAAAACAGTTTTACAATGTAACAGAAAAACATAATGAAAGACAAAGAATTCAGTGGCTGGAAAAGAGACTAAACACTAGATCAAATAAACTACGTTTAAAATCTCTCACCGCATAAAGCCTGGGAACAAGAATAAAACTCTAGAAACGTTTTACCTTCTTCCCCTATAGCGACTAGGGAGAAGAGTAAAAAACGAGAACAACGTTACCCGCTTGAACGAAACGTTTATCCTCCTCTCTCCCCCTCCGTCTCTATCTCTCTCTCTCTCTCTCTTGACTTAGAACCTGAGAGATGAGCCCAATTATATATCGTTAAAACATATTATTTGTTAAAGGAAAAAACTGAAAGGTTTCCCAAATAAAAAGTTCCTTTATTAGAATTAAAACCATTTAAGCTAAGAAAGAATGAACGAAACGCTAGAATCGGTTTACTCTTACTGCAACGTGAAACCGTGAAATACTCTCTCTCTATCGTAACGATAGAGCGCAAGTTGAACGTTCTGAACGTCAACAACTGCGGAGACTAAACTAAACGTTAGTTCAACTTTGAAAACAGTACGAGACTATCAAAGAAATTCTTTCAAAAACATTAAAATTAAAATAGCATAAATTCTTAACAGGGAAAACGATATGACGGGCTCAATGTTAATTAACTTCGGTTCCAAGTAAGGACCGCCTACTATTAGGAAAGGTCGCATATAAACAAACATAAAAATTAATTTTTATAAGTTTATAATAAATGGAAAGTTAATCGAAGAGGCCTATAAATGGCGGAGAGATATAAAATAAATCTATAACTTTGTTAAGCAAAATTACCAAAAACCTAAACACACTTCCGTCTAAGGGAAGGGTGGGTCATTAAAAGTGAAAGAGAGTCTATACTCTCTTCGACACCAACACTTCCGTCTAAGGGAAGGGTCGGCCATTTAAAAGTGAAAGAGAGTCCATACTCTCTTCGTCACCATAATAAAATCTATCCAAAACGAGTTCAAGTTTTGAAATGAAGATAAAACCCCTGCATAGCGAAAGCTCAAAACTGGAATAGTGTATTTCACCAAAAAGTTGTGAAAACAAATCCAGTTAGGGACGGCGTATTAGTAGGTCTTGCCGGTGGCACGACAGAGGAAAAATTGAGTTCTTGTTGACAAGAAGTACTTGAGTACCTACTCACAGATGGCGCTGTTGTGTACACCCCCACCTGTATAGCGATCGCTGGCGTATCCCGACCGTAGATTTCTGTCGGGCAACAGAGTTGACAGCCACATGATCATCGGGTAAGATTAATATTGAAAAATAACAATTATAATTATGTAACTATGTAATTATGTAATTTAAAAATGAATGAACACTAAAGAAAGAACGAAAACCCCGAAAGGAATCGTTCTACAAGCTGAAAAAAACAACTACAATTAGATTCATAAACTAATTGAGACAAACGTACGGCGTAGCAACCCCCCCACACGGAAAGGAAACTACAAGGGCGTAGTAACACGTAGTAAAAGGGTGAACGACCTCAAGAGAGAGAGAGAAACACCGGAGTCAAACTCGATCGCCACCCATAAAATTACGCCGTGGAGGCCTAACTGCCGAGGACACCACGTAGAAATCGTACACTACACACACAAATCTGAAAAGGAAACTTACTGATTTCTATACTCAAATATATATACAAACATGAAAACATGTTTACATATATATTGAGTAAAAGAAAAGTAAGTGATTAAGTAAAGACAAAACAAACAATGGCTGCCAGAGAGGACCAAGACAGAGACGTCTGTCACAGTCCGAGCCAAAATTGAAAGTGAGCATTCATCTGTGTATGAAGGGGGGGGGAGGGGTAGCTAGCTACCACTCCCCTACCCCCTCCCCCCCCCCCCCCCCCCGCTAACCAGCGCGGGGGTAATACACCCTTGTTAAATTCTAATGGCTTGCCATTTCAGCTGCGCTAAAAGGTAAACCCTCTGTAAATAGCGTGGTTTGTATTTCGGTTACGGAACAATTATCATTTTTACAGAGTCAAGCTGGCAAGGTCATTCTGCTCAGGCCAGCTACTGTGTGCCCTACATGATGAAAATTATGAGCGTTACAGCAATAGCTGTAACCATGTCTTCTCCATTTACTACACACTCGAGAAATGGTACCGTAATATTAGGTGTGTATTCATGAATGTTAATTCTTTACAATACTTACAATGCTTATGTTTATGATACAGCATATGCAATACTTTACGCTCTCTAAAAATCAAAATTTTGAACTAGACTTGGCTGACTAAGTACAGTATTCTGTTACGTGGCATGTCAAGAACTAGAAGTAGAACTTGTAATACTGCAGTGCCGTCTTCCTTAAAAGCATGCCACTCAATAACTGATCCTTGATTTTGTTACCATTATTCATCCCAGTTTCAACTACAATCAAAGACTTAACATGCACATCCCAAGAATAACTGCTTCTCAAGTCAAAAACCTTTAATATTTATAAAGGTAGTTCAGGGATTGCTTAACCTGATAAATGAGCCTAATTACCTTAAAACTACAACCAACTACAAGCTAAGCACATGCACTATAACTTAATGTTAGTACCTCTCGTTTACTTCCATCCGAGGATTTCTTAGAGGTCATATTGCACGTCTCTGAAAAGGGAACACTCATGAATCATGCACTTTATGAACCTTGTACTATAATTCTTTGCTGAGTTCAGCTCTGTTGTTAGTAAAATTTTAAAGCTCACTATAACTAAATTTGATTTTAAAACATGCTACAAAATACACTTCATTTACCAATACTGTATTCAGATATCACAAACTCTATTCCACATCACTAAATTTATGAGACCATTCAGAAAACCAACTGCTACCATTCATAATTCCTGAAAAAAGAGATGTAAAAGGCTTTGGGATACCTCTTAAGCTGTTACTGATCACAAGAGCATCTATGTAGGAGGATATTATGACCAAAGTTTCCAAAACATTCACACTTGCGAGCAAAGCAATTAAAAGCTAATGTTATAAATTTATGAGTTAAACTACCAACAGCAGCATTAGGAGGCAATCAGTTATCATTTAGTAAAATATGACTTAAAAGTTCTTTAATAATTTAAAATATTCTAAGCCAATAAAGTTTGAAAATAGAGCACCTGGCTAAATAGTACCTACTGATGTACAGCAGCAGGTTGAGCTGAAAGTTACCAAACCTAAGCAAGTAAAACATGTACAGTACAGGGAGACAAAAACCCTGATGATCATTATGCTTTAACCATCAAAGCTACAGATTTACTGAACTTCAACAACACATTTTTCTGTCCCTCTCTGTAACATCTTCCACCTTCCCTCTGATGCCCAGTAGACCAGATAGAAGGCATAACTGAGTAAACACATAACCGGTCACTCCAAAACCTTCAAATAATCATTGTTGGCATACCGTACGCACTGGCCTTTTTCTGCTCCGACGTAGTTTCAAGATTTAAATGGGTAATCAGGCACAGAAGTAGAATTTGAATAAGATACAGGGTAGATCTCTATCTGGTCTTCAAATTATGTATAGAGGGCAAAAGCATTTTGAAAAAAATTGGCAAAAGTAGTTAAGCTTTTACAAATTAAGCCAAGTAATTGGTAGCAAACTATTAAGGAAATGAGTGGTTGCTTTGTTGCTTTAGATAATAAAAACTCCTGCCAGATGTACAATGCCCTTTGCCTGTCACAACTTTTTAGGCTCTGGCTTTTAGAGCAGTGAGTTAGGATTAATAACAGTTCCCAATTTTAGCCAGGTTTTTTATTTTAAAACTGTTCAAATTCAATAGTTTAATGATACTATCCTTCTTTTATCTAGTTATTATTGTTGAAGGTCAGTAAATCAGTAGCTTTCATGGTTAATGCATTATGACTACCAGGAAAGTTTCATGTGAGTAATGTCAAACTCCTTTTATTTTAAGCTTCATTTTTTCTGGAAATTACAACCTACATACATGAAACAGAAGTTAATATACAGTAATGTCTATTGGTAACGACATGGCTTTTAAGACTTAACCTTAAATATACAGTACCGTAGTGCACAACTTACTCGAAACTGCTAACGACTCAATCTATGGAGATGACGCGTGGAAATATTGATATAAAAAGTTGGATTACACACTCGGTTAAATAAATGCACAGTGTTACAAGAACTCTTGACTTTTGACAGGCCTTCTAAAAATACAATTGCAAATCAAGTCTTAGGAGACAATTCTTAGAACACAATAAGCTGTTAATGACAAAACCGAGAGGAAATCCCGACTTGATATACATGCATAAATATTCTATAATAATTAATTAGGCTTGTTCCTGTCATAATACCAATGGACTTATAATAAACATCCTAATATGAATAACATACTGTACCTGTATCTGCTCAATATAATTCTAAGTGAATGAAACCTTTAGAGTACAGTATACTGCTGACAATGCAAAAAAAGGTGGAGCACATATTTTTATCCACTTCAGCCACTTAGTTGACAGGACCCACAAGAAATATTGCCTTTCATTTAGGCCTAGAGAATAATTCCAGATTCACAAGTAGAAAAAAAATAATTCCATCTGAAAATATAATGGTTGTGTATGCAGTACCAGTGCATTTTTGTAACAGCTACACTTGCTTCGTGTGTGAACAGAATTTGTTTAATACCTCTGAGTCTGGCTCTTCCATATTGATATGTTTACTCTATTCAAATTGTGATCCTAATCGGGTCCCTGAATAAGTCACATGGAAGAGAATACCAAAGAAATCACCATTGCGAAATGAGCAACTGAGTGCTAATCCATTGTGCTTGCAGGCTCTTGGTGATGGGTTATAAATATTTTCAAAGATTCATCTACATATGGATGGACTTGATTCTAGATAGCATCTTGAACAGCCAGAAAAACTGAATTCAATTTCACCCAACAGTATTCAAATCTGTACAGGCTTCTCACTGATACTGTAATTCCCCTTTCGATTAAGCTCCTATGAGTGAGTACTGCTCCTGTCAAGCTGGAAGTGAACTAATTCGAGTCCATCGCCCCAGGGGAAGCGTGAAATATTGTCAAAAATGATATTTTGATTATAAAATAAATTTTTGAATATACTTACCTGGTGAATATATAATAGCTGACGTCTCGGACGGCTCGACAGAAACCCAAAAACTCGCGAGCGATCGCCGTGAAGGTTGCGGGTGTGCCCACCAGCGCCGACTATCGGCCAGATACCGCATATACTTGTAAACAGCTCCAGTTCTTCTCATTCCGCTGGGTCTCTATCGGGGAGGAAGGGAGGGCCTTTAATTTATATATTCACCGGGTAAGTATATTCAAAAATTTATTTTATAATCAAAATATCATTTTTAAATATTAAACTTAGCCGGTGAATATATAATAGCTGATTCACACCCATGGTGGTGGGTAGAGACCAGTATTAATACAATAAAGGTGTATATGCTTAGAGTTTTTGACAATTATATCATAACAAAACCCAATTAAATATAGGTACCTGGTAAGGAAGCTGACTCTGACGATTACTCTGCCTTATTAGTCCGCTTTCCTCACGAAGCCCAGCCATCCTCTCAGGATGCTGAAAGACTCCCAGGAGCTGTTATATCCAGGGCGACCACCCATACAACAGGACCTCATCAAAACCCTTAATCTGGGCGCTCTCAAGAAACGACATTTGACCACCCGCCAAATCAAAAAGGATGCGAAAGACTTCTCAGCCTTCCGTACAACCCAAGACAAGATTAAAAACATTTCAAGAGAAGATTAAAAGGATATTGGGATTAAGGGAATGTAGTGGTAGAACCCTCACCCACTACTGCACTCGCTGCAACGAATGGACCCAGTGTGTAGCAGTCCTCATAGAGTCTGGACGTCTTTTAAGTAAAATGAAGCGAACACCGACTTGCTCCTCCAAAATGTCGCGTCCATAATACTTCGCAGAGATCTGTTTTGCTTAAAAGCCACGGAAGTTGCTATAGCTCTTACTTCGTGCATCTTGACCTTAAGTAAACAACGATCTTTTTCACTTAAGTGAGAATGAGCCTCTCGGATTAAAAATCTAATAAAATACGATAAAGCATTTTTAGACATAGGCAATGAGGGCTTCTTAACGGAGCACTATAAGGCCTCAGATCCACCTCGTAAAGATCTGGTACGAGCTAAATAAAACTTAAGAGCTCTAACTGGGCACAGTACTCTTTCAACCTCGTTGCCTACGATCTCTGATAGGCAAGGTATATCAAAAGATTTAGGCCAAGGACGAGAAGGCAGTTCATTTTTGGCCAAGAAACCACGCTGAAGCAAACATGTGGCTTTATCTGTGGAGAAGCCAATGTTTTTACTAAAGGCATGGATCTCACTGACCCTTTTAGCCGAAGCCAAGCACACCAAAAAAAGCGTCTTGAGGGTGAGATCCTTCAGGGAGGCTGAATGTAATGGCTCAAACCTGTCGGACATTAGGAACCTTAGGACCACGTCTAAGTTCCACCCAGGAGTTGCCAAACGATGCTCCTTAGAGGTCTTGAAGGACTTAAGGAGATCTTGGAGATCTTTATTATTGGACAGATCTAAGCCTCTATGTCTGAACACAGAAGCCAACATGCTCCTGTAACCCTTAATAGTGGGAGCAGAGAGGGAGCGAACATTTCTCAGATGCAGGAGAAAGTCTGCAATTTGGGCTACAGAGGTACTGGAAGAGGAAATGAATGATGACTTGCACCAGTCTCTAAAGACCTCCCACTTCGACTGGTAGACCTTGATGGTAGATGCTCTCCTAGCTCTCGCAATCGCTCTGGCTGCCTCCTTCGAAAATCCTCGAGCTCTTGAGAGTCTTTCGATAGTCTGAAGGCAGTCAGACGAAGCGCGGGGAGGCTTTGATGAAGACTCCTTACGAGGGGCTGCCGCAAGAGATCCATCCTTAAAGGCAGACTCCTTGGAACGTCTACCAGCCATTGAAGTACCTCTGTGAACCACTCTCTCGCGGGCCAGAGGGGAGCAACCAACGTCAACCTTGTCCCTTCGTGAGAGGCGAACTTCTGCAGTACCTTGTTGATGATCTTGAACGGCGGGAATGCGTACGCGTCCAGGTGAGACCAGTCCAGCAGAAAAGCATCTATGTGGGCCGCCTCTGGATCTGGGACTGGAGAGCAATAGGTCGGGAGCCTTTTGGTCAACGAGGTGGCAAAGAGGTCTATGGTGGGTTGGCCCCAAGTCATCCAAAGACTCTTGCACACGTCCTTGTGGAGGGTCCATTCTGTGGGGATCACCTGACCTCTCCGACTGAGACAGTCCGCCAAGACGTTCAAGTCCCCCTGGATGAATCTTGTCAACAGTGAGATGCCTCGATTTTTTGACCAGATGAGGAGGTCCCTTGCGATGACGAACAGTGTGTGGGAGTGAGTGCCACCTTGCTTGGAGATGTACGCCAAGGCTGTGGTGTTGTCTGAATTGACTTCTACCACTTTGTTTCGTAGAAGACTCTCGAAACTCGTCAAGGCCAAGTGAACAGCCAACAGCTCCTTGCAGTTGATGTGCAGGCTCCTCTGATCCGACGTCCAAAGACCCGAACATTCCAGACCGTCCAGAGTCGCTCCCCAACCCAAATCCGACGCGTCTGAGAACAACATGTGGTTTGGGTTCTTGACCGCCAGGGACAGACCCTCTCGCAGACTTATGTTGCTGTCCCACCAGTTCAGGCACGTTTTTACTGGCTCGGAGATCGGGATTGACACAGCTTCCAAAGTCTTGCCCTTGTTCCAATGGGAGTCTAGATGGAACTGGAGAGGGCGAAGGTGAAGTCTCCCTAGTGAGATAAATTGTTCCAGGGATGACAGAGTCCCTAGGAGGCTCATCCAACTTCTCACTGAGCAACGGTCTTTTTTTATCATGAGGCGGACTTTGAGCAGGGCTTGCTCTATCCTGGTGGCAGACGGAAAAGCCCGAAAAACTAGACTGCGAATCTCCATCCCCAAATAGAGAATCGTCTGGGAGGGATTCAGTTGAGACTTTTCTAAGTTCACCAACAGTCCCAACTCCTTTGCAAGAGCCAACGTCCATTGAAGGTCCTGCAGACAGCGATGACGGGACGACGCTCTGAGAAGCCAGTCGTCCAGGTACAGGGAGGCTCGAATTCCCGATAAATGAAGGAATTTTGCCACATTCCTCATGAGCCTCGTAAACACGAGAGGAGCAGGGCTGAGGCCGAAGCACAGTGCTCGGAACTGGTACACCACATTCCTGTAAACAAACCTCAGATACGGTTGAGAATCCGGGTGTATAGGAATGTGGAAGTACGCATCCTGCAGGTCGAGAGAGACCATCCAGTCTCCCTCTCTGACCGCTGCTAGGACGGACTTCGTGGTCTCCATCGTAAAATGTTATTTTCCTTAGTAAAATAAATTTTTGAATATACTTACCCGATGATCATATAGCTGCATCCCTGCTGCCCGACAGAAAAAATCTACGGGAGGAATACGCCAGCGATCGCTATACAGGTGGGGGTGTACATCAACAGCGCCATCTGTCAAGTAGGTACTCAAGTACTCGATGTCAACAACGAACCAATTTTCTCCTCTGTCCCACTGGTTCTCTATTGGGGAGGAAGGGTGGGTCCTTTAATTTATGATCATCGGGTAAGTATATTCAAAAATTTATTTTACTAAGGAAAATAACATTTTTCAATATCAAACTTACCCGATGATCATATAGCTGATTCACACCCAGGGGGGTGGGTAGAGACCAGCATAACAAGTTGACCTTATGAGCTAAGTATTACGTATTTCATTTTAGCAGTTATTCAAAATAACAAGCATAAAATAAATAAGTACCTGGTAAGGAAGACGACTTGAACAATTACTCTGCCTTTTTAAGTACGTCTTCCTTACTGAGCCTCGCGATCCTCATAGGATGCTGAGCGACTCCTAGGAGCTGAAGTATGAAGGGTTGCAACCCATACTAAAGGTCCTCATCAAAACCTCTAATCTAGGCGCTTCTCAAGAAATGATTTTGACCACCCGCCAAATCAAGTAGGATGCGAAAGGCTTCTTAGCCTTCCGGACAACCCAAAAATATTTCAAGAGAAAGATTAAAAAGGTTCTGGAATTAGGGAATTGTAGTGGTGGAGCCCCCACCACTACTGCACTCGTTGCTACGAATGGTCCCAGAGTGTAGCAGTTCTCGTAAAGAGACTGGACATTCGTAAGATAAAAGACGCGAACACTGATTTGCTTTTCCAATAGGTTGCGTCGAATCTATTTTGCAGAGATCTATTTTGTTTAAAGGTCACGGAAGTTGTGACAGCTCTAACTTCGTGTGTCCTTACCTTCAGCCAAGCTTGGTCTTCCTCATTCAGAAGGGAATGAGCTTCTCGTATTAACAGTCTGATAAAAATAGGATAAAGAATTCTCTGACATAGGCAAAGATGAATTCTTAACTGAACACCATAAAGCTTCAGACGGGCCTCGTAAAGGTTTTAAATAGAACTTAAGAGCTCTTACAGGACATAATACTCTTTCTAGTTCATTTCCAACCATACTATAAGTTTGGAATATCGAACGATATTGGTCAAGGCCGAGAAGGCAGCTCGTGTTTGGCTAGAAAACCAAGATGTAGAACATGTAGCCGTTTCGGATGAGAATCCGATGTTCTTGCTGAAGGCATGAATCTCACTGACTCTTTTAGCTGTGGATAAGCATATCAGGAAAAGAGTCTTAAAGGTGAGATCTTTCAGGGAGGCTGATTGAAGTGGTTCGAACCTGTCTAACATAAGGAATCTTAGAACCACGTCTAAATTCCAACCAGGTGTAACCAAACGACGCTCCTTCGTGGTCTCAAAAGACTTAAGGAGGTCCTGTAGATCTTTATTGTTGGAAAGATCTAAGCCTCTGTGACGGAAGACTGATGCCAACATGCTTCTGTAACCCTTGATAGTGGGAGCTGAAAGAGATCGCTCTTTCCTCAGATATAAGAGGAAGTCAGCTATTTGAGTTACAGAGGTACTGGTCGAGGATACGGATACTGACTTGCACCAGTTTCGGAAGATTTCCCACTTCGATTGGTAGACTCTAAGGGTGGATGTTCTCCTTGCTCTAGCAATCGCTCTGGTTGCCTCCTTCGAAAAACCTCTAGTTCTCGAGAGTCTTTCGATACTCTGAAGGCAGTGAGACGAAGAGCGTGGAGGCCTTGGAGTACCTTCTTTACGCGTGGCAGACGTAGCAGGTCCACCCTTAGGGGAAGAGTTCTGGGAATGTCTACTAGCCATCGAAGTACCTCGGTAAGTTATTCTCTCGCGGGCCAGAGGGAAGCAACTAGTGTCAACTTTGTCCCTTCGTGAGAGGCGAACTTCTGCAGTACCTTGTTGACAATCTAGAACGGAGGGAATGCATATAGATCTAGATGAGACCAATCTAGTCGAAAGGCATCTAAAAGAACTACTGCTGGGTCCGGGATAGGTGAGCAAAGTATTGAGAGCCTCTTGGACATCGAGGTTGCGAAGAGATCTATGGTTGGCTGGCCCCAGGTGACCCAAAGTCTCTTGCATACATCCTTGTGGAGGGTCCAATATGTTGGAATTATTGTCCCTTCCTACTGCGACAATCTGCTAAGACATTCAAGTTGCCTTGGAAGAAACTTGTTACTAGTGAAAAGGCTAGACCTGTTGAACAGGAGAGGAGGACACTTGCAAACTCGTACCATGTCAGAGAGTAGGTCCCTCCTTGCTAGGAGATGTACATCAAAGCAGGGAGTTGTCCTTTTCACCTCCACTACTTTGCCTTGAAGGAGAGACCTGAAGCTTTTCCAGGTCAGACGTACTGCCAGAAGCTTCTTGCAGTTGAAATGCATTGTCCTTTGACTCGAGTTCCATAATCCCGAGCATTCCCTACCGCCTAAGGTCGCACCCCAGCCTACGTCCGATGCGTCTGAGAAGAGAACGTGGTTGGGAGTCTGAACAGTCAGGGGAAGACCCTATCAAAGGTTGATAAAGTCCTTTCATCAAGTCAGACCAGACTTATCTTCCGGAAACCGGGATCGAGACCGCTTCTAGCGTCTTGTCCTTTTCCAGTGAAGAGCTAGATGAAACCGAAGAGGACGGAGGTGTAGTCTTCCAAGTGACACCAATTGAACCACGGATGACAGTGTCCTAACCAGACTCATCCACAGCCTGACAGGGCCGTGTTCCTTCTTCAGCATCTTCTGGATGGATAGCAGGGCTGGGGGTTGATCGTCTTGTTCAGCCATGTCCTCATCAGAGGGTTCCTCATCCGAAACTGATGAGGAAACGGCAACGGAGTGGGCAACGTCTGACTCGCTGAATCCGGTCGCACTGGTGGATGCGTGACGGAGCCGGACACAAGATCATGGTACTGCTGCACAGTCTGTGAACTGTCAACCATGGGGAAGCGAGGAAGTACAGCGACAACCCGAAACTGTCTAGACTGTCTGGGTTGTGCAGACAACCCCTTATCGGGTTGCTGAGGTTGCCGCACTGCGTCACAAAAAGTCACCTCTGCTGGTTGTTGAACGTCTTCCCAGTGACACACTGAACGTCCACAACCACCTCTGAGAGTCGCTTAACGTCAACGTGCGACTGGCAACCCACACTGGGTCGCACCGGTGGAGGAACCATCTCAACTGGCGGACGTGAGTAGGATACCTCAGCGTCAACAGGGCGTACAACCAACCGGTAGGAAGGTTGTTGGCAAGAAGGTTCTTCTCCGTAAAAAATTCTCTATCAAGGACTAAGCTTGGACTGCATGTCTTGCAACAAAGCCCAAGGTCTATGGGAGCAGGTGTGGCAACAGACGGGGTTAGCGACTGAAGCGGAACCATTTACCCTCCCTGGAAGCATGTTATGCTTTAATTAAAGTCCATAGGAGGCTAAGCAGCTTAAGGCTCCTCTCCAAATGACAGAGTCCTCAAGGGAATATCAGAAGGAGGGAGAACAGCACTTTCTCATCTACAGGAACCATGTCCGAGAAAAGCTAGGTTATCTCAGTGAGGGTTTCACTGGTGCATAAGCAGCAGACCAGAAGGCAACGTTATGAAACTGCTTGACAGTCTGTGAACTGTCAAAAACTGAACTGTCAACCCCAACAGGTGCGTGAGGACATACAGCACTGGTGTATTAGTAGCACACCAGAAGGCAACGTCATGTAACTGGTTGACAGTCTGTGAGTTGGCAACAACCAAAGCTGTGTGGGGAAGCCTCAACTCCTGACTGACTAGTTTGCTGCGGGCGAGTGGCGGTAACCACAGTGTGTTGCGGAGGCTGACACACTGTGTCAAAACACGGCAGCTTGTGGTAGCTCACGCACGGCAACGGAGTGCTCCGTGTGTCTGTGGGAGTCAGCATGCATCTGGCAGGGTCGACTGCGCATGGGTGGAGGAGCTCTCACAACAAGAGTGTGGGAGCAGGCAGCCATGCCGGGCGCACAACCGTGGCAGGCTGTAGGCCCACGGGTGCATCGTCAACCTTCTCCGCAGTCTGATTGTGGGAGCTGGCAACAACAAAAGCGGAGTGCTGGTGCGTGGGAGGGACTGCCGTGGGTTGCGGAGCATGCCGCATTGCGGCAAAACACGGCAGCTTGACAGCACCTTCCCACTGCTGATGCGGTAGCTCACGCATGTTAACGGAGGGTGCAGCATGAACATGCGTCTGGCAGGATCGACTGCGCATCGGTGGAGCTCTCACAGGTGGAGTGTGGGAGCAGGCAGCCGCAGTATCTGCTGAGCGCACAACCGTGGCAGGTTGTAGGTTAACAGGTGCAGTGTCAACCTTCTCAGCACGATACTCCTGCATGAAGGAAGCAAGCTGAGACTGCATATCTGCAGCATGGACCACTAGGGTCTATAAAAGACGGCAACAAACGGAGCTACTGTCCGTTGTGACTGAGGGTCTAAAACAGTTGGTGCGGCAACAGACGGAGTTACTGCCTGTTGCGGTACCACCTTGCCTCTCTCGGAAGGTGTGCAGTCGTCGGATGACTGCAGCGAGTCCGGACTGACCCAGTGGCTACACCTAGGCCGTTGGACTTGCGCGGAAGGGACCGACTTGCACTTAAAAAAACTGCAAGATTTGGTCCATGGTTTCTGCGAGAAACCTCTTCCGCAGACGAGGAATAAATGGGCTCTCTCGTCTTCGTGTGGGTGGGGTGATCACGTCGGCAACGTGTGTAGATACACCCGAAACCACGGAGCGAAACGTCTGTTCGTCGATCAAGGCCTGTGGAACCCATAAGTCCTTCGACATTACTTCTCCCCTGGGCTTGGGAGCTTGTAAGAGGTATCGGACTAGGTGAACCACTGGCACGAACAGACGAACCCTCGAACGCAACACTGTAACACTTTGCGCATATCACTTTATCACTTTTGATTTTCTGTTAGCACTTATTTCACTGAAATCGAAACTTTAACTGATTTCTATCTGAAACACGCAATTCTATCCTTCATTAAAAGGTAGTAATTGCGAAAACAGTATGACAATGCAACAGAAAAACATAATTAAAGATAAAGAATTCAGTGGCTGGAAAAGAGACTAAACACTAGATCAAATAAACTACGTTTAAAATCTCTCACCGCATAAAGCCTGGGAACAAGAATAAAACTCTAGAAACGTTTTACCTTCTTCCCCTACAGCGACTAGGGAGAAGAGTAAAAAACGAGAACAACGTTACCCGCTTGAACGAAACGTTTATTCTCCTCTCTCTCCCTCCGTCTCTATCTCTCTCTCTCTTCTCTCTTGACTTAGAACCTGAGAGAAGAGCCCAATTACATATCGTTAAAACATATTATTTGATAAAGGAAAAAACTGAAAGGTTTCCCAAATAAAAAGTTCCTTTATTTAGAATTTAAACCATTTAAGCTAAGAAAGAATGAACGAAACGCTAGAATCGGTTTACTCTTACTGCAACGTGAAACCGTGAAGTACTCTCTCTCTATCGTAACGATAGAGCGCATGTTGAACGTTCTGAACGTCAACAACTGCGGAGACTAAACTAAACGTTAGTTCATCTTTGAAAACAGTACGAGACTATCAAAGAAATTCTTTCATAAAACATTAAAATTAAAAAAGTATTAAATTCTTAAAAGGTAAATACGATATGACGGGCTCAATGTTAATTAACTTCGGTTCCAAGTAAGGACCGCCTACTATTAGGAAAGGTCGCATATAAACAAACATAAAAATTAATTTTTATAAGTTTATAATAAATGGAAAGTTAATCGAAGAGGCCTATAAAGGCGGAGAGATATAAAATAAATAGATCTATAACTTGTTAAGCAAAATTACCAAAAACCTAAACACACTTCCGTCTAAGGGAAGGGTCGGCCATTTAAAAGTGAAAGAGAGTCCATACTCTCTTCGTCACCAACACTTCCGTCTAAGGGAAGGGTCGGCCATTTAAAAGTGAAAGAGAGTCCATACTCTCTTCATCACCATAATTAAATCTATCCAAAACGAGTTCAAGTTTTGAAATGAAGATAAAACCCTGCATAGCGAAAGCTCAAAACTGGAATAGTGTACTTCACCAAATCGTTGTGAAAACAAATCCAGTTAGGGACGGCGTATTTAGTAGGTCTTGCGTGTGGCACGACAGAGGGAAAATTGGTTCGTTGTTGACATCGAGTACTTGAGTACCTACTTGACAGATGGCGCTGTTGATGTACACCCCCACCTGTATAGCGATCGCTGGCGTATTCCTCCCGTAGATTTTTTCTGTCGGGCAGCAGGGATGCAGCTATATGATCATCGGGTAAGTTTGATATTGAAAATTTTGTTTTTACAACAAAAACGTTGAGCGCACTGACATCCAGCACTGGCCTCCAACCTCCTGTATGCTTTGGGACTAGGAAGAGACGGTTGTAAAATCCCGGTGATTGAAGGTCCGAGACTTTCACCACCGCTCCCTTCTCTAGCAACTGAGACACCTGCTGATGTAGAGCTTGTCTCCTTGACTCCTCTCGATACCTGGGAGAGAGGTCTAAAGGAACTGTTACTAGAGGAGGTCTGCGTACAAAAGGTATTTTGTACCCCTCCTTGAGCAACAACACAGACTCTCGGTCTGCACCCCTCTTCTCCCAGGTCTGCCAGAAGTTGTTCAGTCTGGCCCCTACCGCTGTCTGAGGACGTGGGCAGTCAGACTCTGCCACGGGAGGACTTGGATCCTCTCCTCTTGCCTCTTTTACTGTCGGCACGAGCGCCTCCCCTACTGGGGGCTCTGCCACGAAAGGGCGGGATAAACCTCGTCGCTGGGGTATCGATCTTGGGTCTTACGACATAAGACGATGAAGGAGCACCCTTACGAGCAGACGTAGCCATCAGGTTGTGGGTATCCTTCTGCACCAGCGAAGCCGCAATATCCTTGATCAACTGCTGAGGAAACAAGTCAGATGACAACGGGGCAAAGAGGAGCTCCGACCTTTGACAGGGAGTTACTCCTGCCGAAAGGAACGAGCAAAGAGTCTCCCTCTTCTTCAGGACTCCAGCCGTAAAGGTAGCGGCGAGCTCATTGGAGCCATCACGGATGGCTTTGTCCATGCAGGACATAATAAGCACGGAAACATCCTGGTCGGCCGACGAGATCTTCCTGCTTAAGGCTCCTAGCGACCAATCTAAGAAGTTAAAAACTTCGAAGGCCCTGTAAACCCCTTTAAGGAGATGGTCAAGGTCCGAGGAGGACCAATAAACTTTAGAGCGTCTCATGGCCAGGCGACGAGGAGAGTCTACTAGGCTTGAGAAGTCTCCCTGGGCAGAGGCAGGAACTCCCAAGCCGAGAACTTCTCCCGTGTCATACCAGACGCTCGCTCTAGAAGCCAGTTTAAAAGGAGGGAAAGCAAAGGCTGTCTTCCCCCAAACTCCTCCTGGTGATCAACCAGTCGCCTTGCAAACGTAAAGCCCTCTTAGAAGAGCGAGAGAGCACTAGCTTAGTAAACGAAGGCTTCGAAGCAGCTACGCCTAGCGCAAACTCTGACGGAGGCGAACGAGGAGCAGAAGGTACAAAATGGTCTGGAAAAAGCTCCTTAAAAATCATGATTTTCTTAAAGTCCATAGAGGGCTGAGCAGCTTTAGGCTCTTCTCCGTCTGACAAACTGCCCAAAGGAATATCAGTAGGCGGTGGATCAGCAACTTCCTCATCTGAAGGAACCTCGTCCGACAATTGTCGAGTCTCATGAAAAGGAGAGACCTGCCGCGGCGGCAATGCTTGACAGGCAATGTCCACAAGCAAAGGAGCAGCAGTAGCAGTCGAGGAAGCGACGTCATGCCGCTGCTGAAAGGACTGAAAACCTTGTGACTGACCAACAACAACAACAGGAGTTGATGGACGCTCGACGTCACGTGGGAACTGCATTGACTGCCTAGACTGAGCAGTCAAAACAACCTTCGACTGCGGTGCTTGACGCTCAACGTCAAGTCGAGGCAACTGAGCTGGTTGGCGAACGTCCTGAACGTCAACACGAGACTGCGGCAGCGGCTGAATGTCAACACGAGACTGCGGCAGCGGCTGAAAGTCAACACGGGACTGCAGCGAGGGAGGATCCATGTCACGTGACTGACGTGACAAACTACCGACATCACGTTTCAAAGTGCTAACGTCAAAAGGACGAGTAAAAGCTCGTTTGGGCGGCTGACGGCCAGACTCTCGATCAGCGTAACGGCGAAGCAAAAGCGAAGGATCATCGTGAACCTGCTCATCGTTATACTCCTCCATAAGGGAGGCAAGCTTAGTCTGCATATCCTGCAGGACAACCCATTTAGGATCAACGGGAGTCGGGACGGGCCGAGACGACGGTAACGTCTGTGTCGGCAAAACATTGCCTTTACCGAGACTCTCGGAGCCCGTGTTACGCTTACCTTTAATAGGCGAACAGTCTTCCGACGACTGCAAAGGGTCAGAGCTGTCCCAATGGCTACAGCCAGGACGCTGGACCTGTCCTGAAGGGACTGAATTTCGCTTCAAGGGTCTAGAAACCTTGCTCCAAGGTTTCTTTTGCGAAAAGCCTTCGGATGACGAGGAGAACACAGCCTCGCTCGTCTTATGGTAAGGGCGATCTTGAAGAGAAACGCCCGATACCAAAGAGGGAACGTCTGTACGTTGGTTAAAGCCTCTTGTCCCCTAAGTCCTACGACATTACTTCTCCCTGGTGCAGGGGAGCCTGAAAGAGGTCTCGGACTAGGGGAGCGACAAGCACGAACAGACGAACCCTCGGTCGCAACACTAAAAACACTTTGCGCACTTATCACTTTGTCACTACGATTTTCTGATTTGCCACTCTGACACTTTAATAACTTCACATCTGACATGAGTTGGTTACGGTCCGAAGCTAAGGATTCAACTTTCTCGCCTAAAGCTTGAATCGCAAGAAACATATCCCGCATGGACGGTTCATGAGTGCTAGTAGAGGGTTCAGGAACAACTACTACAGGGGAAGGATTAGGTTCAGGGGCATGGGAGGAGGAAAATTCCAATGACCTAGAGGAGCTTCTCCTCACCCTATCTCTCTCCAGCTTACGAGAATATTTATCAAATTCAAGCCAGTCGAATTCCGACAAGACCACGCACTCATCACACCGATCTCCTAATTGACAGGTTTTACCCCGGCAATTAGAACAAATGGTATGTGGGTCGAGAGAGGCCTTGGGAAGACGTTTGTTACAATCCCTAGCATTACATTTGCGAAATTTAGGTCCAGGGATAGGAGAAGGGTCAGCCATATTGAACAATCAGAGAAAAATCCAAAACAAATCCAAAGTCATCAACAATAAACACTAGCCAAAAAAGGGTTCAAGAGTTTTAATTGAAGAGAAAAACACCCGTCACAGCGAAAGCTCAAAACAACCAAAATAAAGTACTTCACCAAAAATGACGAAAACTCAAGGTCAACAGCGAGCGGAATCAACTTGTCGATAAGACCGACATAGAAGAACTGGAGCTGTTTACAAGTATATGCGGTATCTGGCCGATAGTCGGCGCTGGTGGGCACACCCGCAACCATCACGGCAATCGCTCGCGAGTTTTTGGGTTTCTGTCGAGCCGTCCGAGACGTCAGCTATTATATATTCACCGGCTAAGTTTAATATTTAAAATTGCATAGTGGTTGCATTGTCAGCCAGTTATGCTCTTCCACTTGCAGAAAGCAATCTAACAACATATGCACGGGATAACACATACATTTTTCCTCAATGATAATTTTAGAATATTATTATATCTCTTCTTCTATAAATATTTGCCACTTGTACTAGAAAGGCTGTTCTAGGGAGCAGAATTTGTAGCTGCTTGTTAAATAGAGATACTAAAATCTTGAGTAACTAACAGGGTCTGAAAACTTGAACAAGTCGCCTTTTAGTAGAGGGCAAGAGAAAATACGCTACCTTGCATTGGTAAAGGGCAAAGAAGATTCAAAACTAAATTGCCTGACAATTATTCTTGTAAAATGTTACCCAAGCGGTGAGAAATGTTATTTTTATTAATAAAATAAATTTTTGAATATACTTACCCGATAATCATGTAGCTGTCAACTCCGTTGCCCGACAGAATTCTATGGAGGGATACGCCAGCTATCACAATACTAGAAGGGGGTGTATTTACCAGCGCCACCTGTAGCCAGGTACTCAAGTACTTCTTGTTGACACCTCCTCAATTATTCCTCGGTCCACTGGTTCTCTATGGGGAGGAAGGGAGGGTCGATTAAATCATGATTATCGGGTAAGTATATTCAAAAATTTATTTTATTAATAAAAATAACATTTTTCAATATTAAACTTACCCGATAATCATGTAGCTGATTCACACCCAGGGGGGTGGGTGAAAACCAGTGTACAAGATTAAAGGATAGCTAAGTATCCCATATTTCATATAATCAGTTATCCACAATAACAATGAAATAATAAGTACCTGGTAAGGAAGTCGACTTGAACCGTTACTCTGCCTTTAATAAGATCGTCTTCCTTACTGAGCGCAGCGTTCCTCTTGGGAGGCTGAATCAACTCAAAGGTGCTAAAGTATACAGGGCTGCAACCCATACTAAAGGACCTCATCACAACCTTTAACCTTGGCGCTTCTCAAGAAAGAATTGACCACCCGCCAAATCAACAAGGATGTGGAAGGCTTCTTAGCCGACCGTACAACCCATAAAAAGTATTCAAGAGAAAGGTTAAAAAGTTATGGGATTATGGGAATGTAGTGGCTGAGCCCTCGCCTACTACTGCATTCGTTGCTACGAATAGACCCAGGGTGTAGCAGTACTCGTAAAGAGACTGGACATCTTTGAGATAGAATGATGCGAACACTGACTTGTTTCTCCAATAGATTGCATCCATAACACTCTGCAGAGAACGGTTCTGTTTGAAGGCCACTGAAGTAGCCACAGCTCTCACTTCATGTGTCCTTACCTTCAGCAAAGCAAGGTCTTCTTCCTTCAGATGAGAATTTGCTTCTCTAATCAGAAGCCTGATGTAGTAAGAAACTGAGTTCTTAGACATTGGTAGAGAAGGCTTCTTGATAGCACACCATAAGGCTTCTGATTGTCCTCGTAATGGTTTTGACCTTTAGATAGTACTTAAGAGCTCTAACTGGGCAAAGTACTCTCTCCAGTTCGTTCCCCACCATGTTGGACAGGCTTGGGATCTCGAACGACTTAGGCCAAGGACGGGAAGGAAGCTCGTTTTTAGCCAAAAAACCGAGCTGTAAGGAACATGTAGCCGTTTCAGATGTGAAACCTATGTTCCTGCTGAAGGCGTGGATCTCACTTACTCTTTTACCTGTTGCTAAGCACACGAGGAAAAGAGTTTTTTAATGTGAGGTCCTTAAAAGAGGCTGATTGGAGCGGTTCAAATCCTGATGACATTAGGAACCTTAGGACCACGTCTAGATTCCAGCCTGGAGTGGACAACCGACGTTCCTTTGAGGTCTCAAAAGACCTAAGGAGGTCCTGTAGATCTTTGTTGGAGGAAAGATCCAAGCCTCTGTGGCGGAAAACCGCTGCCAACAAACTTCTGTAACCCTTGATCGTAGGAGCTGATAGGGAGCTTACGTTCCTTAGATGTAACAGGAAGTCAGCAATCTGGGTTACATTGGTACTGGTTGAGGAAAACTGCATTGGCCTTGCACCAGCTTCGGAAGACTTCCCATAAAGACTGATAGACTCTGAGAGTGGATGTCGTCCTTGCTCTGGCAATCGCTCTGGCTGCCTCCTTCGAAAAGCCTCTAGCTCTTGAGAGTCTTTCGATAGTCTGAAGGCAGTCAGACGAAGAGCGTGGAGGTTGGGAGTACCTTCTTTACGTGAGGTTGACGCAGAAGGTCCACTCTAGGAGGAAGAGTCCTGGGAACGTCGACCAGCCATTGCAGTACCTCAGTGAAACATTCTCTCGCGGGCCAGAGGGGAGCAACCAACGTCAGCCGTGTCCCTTTGTGAGAGGCGAACTTCTGAAGTACCCTGTTGACAATCTTGAACGGCGGGAATGCATACAGGTTGAGATGGGACCAATCCAGCAGAAAGGCATCCACGCGAACTGCTGCTGGGTCTGGAATCGGAGAACAATACAAGAGGAGCCTCTTGGTCATCGAGGTAGCGAATAGATCTATGGTTGGCTGATCCCACAGGGCCCAAAGTCTGCTGCAAACATTCTTGTGAAGGGTCCACTCTGTGGGGAAGACCTGACCCTTCCGGCTGAGGCGATCTGCCATGACATTCATATCGCCCTGAATGAGCCTCGTTACCAGCGTGAGCTTTCGATCTTTTGACCAAATGAGGAGGTCCCTTGCGATCTCGAACAACTTCCTCGAATGAGTCCCTCCCTGCTTGGAGATGTAAGCCAAGGCTGTGGTGTAGTCGGAGTTCACCTCCACCACCTTGTTAAGCTGGAGGGACTTGAAGTTTATCAAGGCCAAATGAACTGCCAACAACTCCTTGCAATAGATGTGAAGTGTCCTTTGCTCCTGATTCCATGTTCCCGAGCATTCCTGTCCGTCCAGTGTCGCACCCCAGCCCGTGTCCGATGCGTCCGAGAAGAGACGGTGGTCGGAGGACTGAACAGCCAATGGTAGACCTTCCTTGAGAAGAATGCTGTTCTTCCACCACGTTAGAGTAGACCTCATCTCTTCGGAAACAGGAACTGAGCCCGTCTCTAGCGTCATGTCCTTTATCCAGTGAGCAGCTAGATGATACTGAAGGGGGCGGAGGTGGAGTCTCCCTAACTCGATGAACAGGGCCAGCGATGAAAGTGTCCCTGTTAGACTCATCCACTGCCTGACTAAGCATCGGTTCCTTCTCAGCATGCTCTGGATGCATTCTAGGGCTTGGAAGATCCTTGGGGCCGACGGACAAGTCCGAAAAGCTCGACTCTGAAGATCCATACCCAAGGAGACAATGGTCTGGGATGGAACGAGCTGAGACTCCTCAAAATTGACCAGGAGGCCCAGTTCCTTGGTCAGATCCATAGTCCATTTGAAAATCTCCAGACAGCGACGACTTGAGGGAGCTCTTAAAAGCCAGTCGTCTGACGGAGCCGGACACAAGATCATGATACTGCTGCACAGTCTGTAAACTGTCAATCATGGGCAAGCGAGGAAGTACAGTGACAACCCGAATCTGTCTAGACTGTCTGGGTCGTACAGACAACTCCTTAACGGGTTGCTGAGGTTGCCCACTGCGTCACAACAAGTCCCTTCTGTTGGTTGTTGAACGTCTTCCCCGTGACACATTGACTCCGTAAACAAAAAATCCTCTAACAAGGACTAAGCTTGGACTGCATGTCATGCAACACAGCTCAAGGTCTATGGGAGCAGGTGTGGTAACAGACGGGATTAGCGGCTGAAGTGTAACCATTACCTTCCCTGTAAGCATGTTATGCTTAAATAAAAGTCCATAAGAGGTTATGCAGCTAAAGGCTCCCTCCAAATGACAGAGTCCTCAAGGGAATATCAGAAGGAGGGAGAAAAGAACTTTCTCATCTACAGGGACCTTATCCTAGAAAAGCTAAGTTCTCTGAGTGAGGGTTCACTGGTGCAAAGCAGCAGACTAGAAGGCAACGTTATGAAACTGCTTGACAGTCTAGTGAGTTGGCAACAACCCAAGATGTGTTGAGAAGCATGCGGTAAGGTATGCAGAGCATGATGTATGCAGAGTATGCTGTATGCAGAGCATGCTGAATGCAGAGCATGCTGTATGCAGAGCATGTTGTATGCAGAGCATGCTGAATGCAGAGCATGCTGAATGCTGAGCATGTAGGAAGTAGAGCCTGCTGTAAGCAGAGCCTGCTGAAAGGAAAGCAGAGCGTGTGCATGGCGTTTAACATTTCTCAGAAATTCCATGACCAATGCTAGAGTGCTTAATGCATGCTTGCATGGGGTTTAAACCATGGTATGCTGAACAGCAGAGTCAGAACGAGCTGGAACAACAACAGAGGTTTCCTCAACTTGAGGGAAAACCTGAGGTTCAGACTGCATAGGCTGAACAACAGACGGAGCAGAAGGCAGGTGCAAGGGTGAAGGAGGTTGACTCCTAGCAAGAGTTGCACCCAAGGATTGTACCAGCTAAGCGGAGGACGGAGGCGGAGTAGTCCGTTCCTGTTCCTGAGAGATGAGTGGAGCATGAGAAGGTTGAGGCTGCGCAGAACAAGGTAAAGTTCTAGCAAGCTGAGGCTCCTGAGGCGCAAGTGCATGGTGTAGATGAGCTTGCCTAGATGAGGGTTGAACTCGGTGCAGCGCTGGTTGAGCAGACAGACTCACGGAGGGGAGAGGTTGTTGTACCCCAACCGAGAGTTGCACCACTGGAGGAGCAGCAAGGGGAGGAGGAGGAAGAGTGTAACTCTCCTGATCCCAAAGCAAGGGTTGCCTTAAAGAAGGCTGAGGCTGAACAACACTGTGAACAGCAAACTCCGAAAGTGGTTCAACATCGTACGCCTGGCAGAAGGAGCTGCGACTGGGTGCAGCGAGTGCAGGCGGGTGCAGCACAGGCTGAACGGGTGCAGGAGGTTGGTGCACCACCGGAGCAGGCGGGTGCAGCATAGGCTGAACGGGTGCAGGAGGTTGGTGCACCACCGGTGCAGGCGGGTGCAGCACAGGCTGAACGGGTGCAGGAGGTTGGTGCACCACCGGTGCAGGCGGGTGCAGCACAGGCTGAACGGGTGCAGGAGGTTGGTGCACCACAGGTGCAGGAGGTGCAACACTCTCAGCACGACACTCACGCATCAAGTCCGAAAGCTGTGCTTGCATGGACTGTAGTAGAGTCCACAACATCATACGCCTGGCAGATGGTACTGTGATCAGGCGGAGCGAGTGTAGGAGGAGGGAGTGTAGGCGGAGGCGGTGGAGCAACACTCTCAGCCCGACACTCACTCATCAAGTCCGAAAGCTGTGCTTGCATGGACTGTAGTAGAGTTCACAACATCGTACGCCTGGCAGATGGTGCTGCGACCAGGCGGAGCAGGTGCAGGCTGGGCGAGCACAGGCGGAGCAGGTGCAGGCTGGGCGAGCACAGGTGCAGCGAGAACAGGTGGAGGGAGTGCAGGCGGTGCAACACTCTCAGCCCGACACTCACGCATCAAGACCGAAAGTTGTGACTGTATGGACTGCAGTAGAGTTAACTTGGGGTCGGCAGACACTAAGTTCTGCTGAGGTAAAGCCTTAACAGCAGAGATCTGTTGTGGCAGAACCTTACTCCTCTTAGTCGGAGTGTAATCAACTGATGACTGGGAGAGTCAGAGCTAACCCAACGACTGCATTCGGGTTGTGAACTTTAACTTCGTACGTCTGGCATAGGTCTGGACTTAACGTTTAAGAAGTCTTGAGACCTGAGACCAGCGTTACTCTGCCTTTATTTTCTCCCCTAATCTCTTCTGCAGACGAGCAAAATAAGGGCTCAATCGTCTGCGGGTGGGAGTGACGGTCTCGGTAAGACACGCCCACAACCACCGAGAATACTTCTGTGCGCCGATCAAGGCCTGCTGAACCCTTATGCCCTTCGACATTGCTTCTCCCCTGGGCTTGGGAGCTTGCAAGAGGTCCCGGACTGGGAGGACGACTGGCGCGCACAAAAGTACCCTCACGCACTAATCACTTATCACTTTGATTTCTGTTTGCACTTATTTCACTGAACTCGAAACATAAGTGGTTTGTACCTGAAATACGCAATTCTATCCTTTCTCAAAGTTAGTAATTGCGAAAACAGAATTACAATGTAACAGAAAAATCTAATGAAAGATAAATCAGTGGTTGGAAAGAGACTAAACACTAGATCACTCTAGAAACGTTTAGTTTCTTCCCCTAAAGAGACTAGGGAGAAGAGCAAAAATCGATAATGACGTTACTCGTACGCCTGGCAGGCTTGAATGAAACGTTTATCCTCTTTCTCCCTCCGTCTCTATCTCTCTCTCTCTCTCTCTCTCTCTCTCTTGACTTAGAACCTGAGAGAAGAGCCCAATCATATATATCGTTAAAACATATTATTGTTAAAGGAAAAAACTGAAAAGTTCCTTTATTAGGATCAAAACCATTAAGTTAAGAAAGAATGAACAAAACGCTAGACACGGTTACTCTTACTGCAACGTGAAACCGTGAACATTCTTTCTCTATCGTAACGATAGAGTGCAAGTAGAACGTTCTGAACGTCAACAACTGCAGAGACAAAACAAAACGTTAGTTCAGCTTTGAAAACAGTACGAGACTGTCAAAGAAAATCTTTCAAACTCTGTGGCGGAAATAGCATAATATGTTAACAGGTAAAACCGAAATGACGGGCTCAAAGTTTATTAACTTCGGTAAAAGACCGCCTACTATTAGGAAGGTCGAAAATAAACAAATATAAAAATTAATTTTAATGAGTTTAAAATAAAAGGAAGTTAATCGAAGAGGCCTATAAGAGGCGGAGAGATATAAAATAAATCTATAACTTTGTTAAGCAAAATTAAGAAAGAGAGTCTATACTCTCTTAGACACCAACACTTCCGTCTAAGGGAAGGGTCGGCCATTGAAAGGTGAACGAGAGTTCATACTCTCTCGTCACCAAAATTAATCAAATTAATTCCAAAAGCTAACTAAGCTAATATAGAAGTTTTCCAGTAAAGCGACAGCCGAAATCAAAGAGAAATACTTCACCAAAGTCGTGAAAATACTCCAAGAACATAAGCGTATCCCAGAACGTCTTGCCGGAAGCACGACAGAGGAATAATTGAGGAGGTGTCAACAAGAAGTACTTGAGTACCTGGCCACAGGTGGCGCTGGTAAATACACCCCCTTCTAGTATTGTGATAGCTGGCGTATCCCTCCATAGAATTCTGTCGGGCAACGGAGTTGACAGCTACATGATTATCGGGTAAGTTTAATATTGAAAATTTGGTAATTATTGTAGTGGCAACCAGTGATGTATGTACAGTATTCCATAAAGATTGTAGACTTCTAACAGGTTATTGATGGCAACATATTCTGTATGCCATGGATTTATGCACCATCAGTTCAATGCCTCTTACTGTTTCTGAAACAATGAAAATGTCTGATATATAAACGGTTCCCTTTTCTCATACAGACTAGCAAATTCCTAATCTCTACCCTGATGTCCCATTCCTTCCTATTTCAAAGAGGTTACTCCCTCTGTAATGTTTGGTATGCCATGAATTTTACAAGTAATCAATCAATGGCACCATGTTCCTTTCCATTTATTAATCCTTCCTGATGCAGTTTATTGTTCCAATATTATCTTTATTCCTCAACAGCATAAAGACCTATTCCATGGCTCTCTCAGGGTAAGGGCACATCAGTCGCGGGAAGCGTCGAGGTACAGGCACGACATGAATGGCAGAGCAACAACAAATCGACCAGAGCCACACCAGAAACTCACCCTACAACATATCACGCTCAGCAGTCGAAGCTTTCCTTCTGTTCAAATAGTGTATGTCATTATCTGATGGAAAATTGTGTGACCTTGGGTGAAGATGCTGGGAACTGCAAACGGCAGAGGGTCAAGCCTTCCAGCTCATCTTTTATAGCCACCCACATAAGATACATTACATTTCAAATTATCATGAGAATCTCTTTAATGCAACCTCGACCCTCGCTGTGTCCAGCGTGGTCGAGCCCTTACTTTGTTATTTTATTGATGCCTATCTCTTCACTTCCACTTCTTCATAACCACCTTCCTACCCTCTTCCCTCCCATTTCCTTGCAGAATTCAAAGGGTCTCCTATTTTTATCCCCTCTCCTCTGTACATCTTCAACCCACTAAAATTAGTTTAACTACAATTCTTACATTTAGGCTCTTTCATTTATATTTACATAAAAAATACCTCTAACCTATTAAGAAGTTAGTAGCAGTAGGAACTGGTCTATACTTTTGTTATCGGTAACCTTATACAATATCAATGTAAGTTTATCAATAAAACTTATTTAGCATGCAGTTGTACATTTGGCAGGAAAGAAAATTGAAATATATACCACCTCATAAAATCACTTCATACTTGCCAAGCTTTCCTAACAAAACCCTCATCATTTAGATGATAAAAAAAATATCACCATGAATCTCACCTATCCATTAGATTTATAGTAAAACCCTGCCTTAAATTAGGCAACCGTTTTAATCCCTTATTTATTAGTCTAAATACCAAAACGTGTTTATGCAGTTGTGGCAGGTGGAGGGTAGAAGGTTGGTTAGCCTAACCTTAACTAGTGCCACTACAATACAGTACCTTATTAACAATTCCATTGTTGTTCCCGTTAGTTACCAATTCCCTAATCCTCTTAGGCATCCCCCACGGATGACCCCGCTTCTATCTAATGTCACCCCATTCACCAACCATAGTTTTCTCTTTATAATCACTCACAGCCAACAAAAACAAATTGCCATGTAGCCTTTTCAATTAACACAACTTATGTGCGCCAAGTGGTGCCAAATGATGTTAAAGGGACGACAGCCTGACATATGCATTTACATTATCAACGTCATATCCCGCTGAAGGAGATACAATACCAAGTAGATTGCAGTAAACGTATTATCAAAGGTAACGCTCAACAGATCAACTGCTTCAAATTTTACTATCAGGCAAGACATTTCTATTTTAAATTAAGTTGGAGCAAAAGATGCAAGACCACACAGTAAGCACGATGAAGATGCAATGACCAGCTGTGTGCTCACCACTTTGTGCCACCGATTTGGTCTCGCAGGCATCATAGAGGACGAGGAGATAGAAAAGAGGAAGGGATATAAAGCATAAAGACTATTGAGTAAGATTAGTTTTAATAATTGCTAGATGCAAGGAAAATAAAAAAAAAATAGTTTTCCCTAGCATTAATAATAGAAAACCAACAAAATATATTAACCTATTCAGAACACTTGTTACTTTACCTAAAAGGACCTAAACTCTGCAACAAGGTTACAAATTTTAGCATACAAAGTGGAGGCTCACCAATATGCATGTTCCTCTTTGGCTGCTGGCAATTCAGAACTAATAACTTGAGCAAAGTTTTTAAACATTTTTATATAAATTTTGAGTTAACCTACGAATTGAAGGGTAAAAAAAATATTCTTGAGTATCTATCCTGTGATAATTAGAATTTTCTTTATTTCTTTACAATGTGATCCTCTCATACTTCATAAGGGAGAATGAGTACACGTGAGTAAGTTGTAATAAACACAGTAAACATCAATTCAATGGACTACAGTGCATAATTTGACAACTAAGTATAATTTTTCCAAAATATTTACTCATGTAGAACTACTTTTTATTGATAAGGTACACAAAATTCTGTGATTTGAACAGTATAGTACCAAAAATTTAATCTGCTCATTGCAGTTTTTGGATTAGCTTTTTCTGTCTCCTATGCTTATTAGATAGACGGGTGTAAAAAAAAAAAAAAAAAAAAAACCCACTGCATCTTCAAATACTGGAAGGAAGAGTACTCACTGTAAATCTTCACACTCTTTAAGAGTAAGTTCTTGAACCAATCAAAAATTGGACAACCTCTGATTCGTCTATTAGCTTAAGACCGTCGCTTAGCCTAGCCTATTACCCAAGGCTCCGTCCAAAGTACAATTATCCTGATACTGCTTAGCCTGTGCTGCACAAAGCAGAAGTTAGTCAGTCTAGCTGGTATAATTTTACCCTTACACTGTTCAGATACCAAGATTTATCATGAGTGGGAACATTATCCATCCGTCTTAGGTAGGGTTAATTTTGAGGGGAAGGTCTATATGTTTGAGATAATATAATAGTGTACGTGATTTTATGCGTGCAACTTCATTCATAGGATTTGGTTATGCAGTATACTGTACAGTCATTGATTACATTACAATCTCATCTGTACAAGACTGGTTGTATGTGTTGTGATTTCATATTCACAGTCAAATAAAGTTTTGTAATTATATTAGAATTGTACTTTTCCATAAATTTATGGATACTCCAATTTCTTTTCTTTTCAGTCTAAACTCAATTCATTATTTCTAGTGACAAATAAATAAATCCTAAAAATTTGTAGCAACTTTTTACGTATAGAACTTCTGAAATAGCTAGGATCTATCTTTAAAAGGTAAAATTGGGAGTTTTTCTATAGGAAACACCTGTTTTTTTAGTAGGAAAGCTTTTCACGTCCGTAACTATAATAAAATCCTTAAAATTTCCCTGAGGAATAAGATATAAAAAAATTACTAGTTTGTATCAATAATGCTCTATTTAACTGTGATATAAGAAACATTCACCCTTTTACCCGCAAAAGGACGTACTGGTACGTTTCACAAAAGCCATCCCTTTACCCCCATGGACGTACCGGTACGTCCTTGCAAAAAAATGCTATAAAAAAATTTTTGTTTCATATTTTTTATAATTTTTTGAGAAAATTCAGGCATTTTCCAAGAGAATGAGACCAACCTGACCTCTCTATGACAAAAATTAACCCTGTTAGAGCAATTTAAAAAAAAATATACTGCAAAATGTGCTAGGAAAAAATAGTTTCCCCCCTGGGGGTTAAGGGTTGGAAATTTCCAAATAGCCTGGGGGTAAAAGGGTTAATATGTTATTTTGATAATAAAATAAATTTTTGAATATACTTACCCGGTGATTATATAAGCTGCAGCTCTGCTGCTCGACAGAAAACTCTACGTAAAAAATCCGCCAGCGATCGCTATGCAGGTAGGGGGTGTACTCAACAGCGCCATCTGTCGTGCAGGTACTCAGTACTCATTGTAAACAAAGAACTCAATTTTCTCCTCGGTCCACTGCGTCTCTATTGGGGAGGAAGGGAGGGTCCTTTAATATATAATCACCGGGTAAGTATATTCAAAAATTTATTTTATTATCAAAATAACATTTTTCAATATTTAACTTAGCCGGTGATTATATAAGCTGATTCACACCCAGGGGGGTGGGTAGAGACCAGCAATAAATGTTTACATTATTATGAGCTAAGGATTTTTTATTTCATTTTAGCAGTTATCAAAATAACAAACATAAAATAAATAAGTACCTGGTAAGGAAGTCGACTTGAACAATTACTCTGCCTCTTTAAGTACGTCTTCCTTACGGAGCCTCGCGATCCTCTTAGGATGCTGAGCGACCCCTAGGATCTGAAGTATGAAGGGTTGCAACCCATACTACAGGACCTCATCAAAACCTCTAATCTAGGCGTTTCTCAAGAAAAGAATTTGACCACCCGCCAAATCAACCAGGATGCGAAAGGCTTCTTAGCCTTCCGGACAACCCAAAAACAACAATAAAAACATTTTAAGAGAAAGATTAAAAAGGTTATGGAATTAGGGGAATGTAGTGGTTGAGCCCTCACCCACTACTGCACTCGCTGCTACGAATGGTCCCAGGGTGTAGCAGTTCTCGTAAAGAGACTGGACATCTTTAAGATAAAAAGACGCGAACACTGACTTGCTTCTCCAATAGGTTGCGTCCATTATACTTCGCAGAGATCTATTTTGTTTAAAGGCCACTGAAGTTGCGACAGCTCTAACTTCATGTGTCCTTACCTTCAGCAAAGCTTGGTCTTCCTCACTCAGATGGGAATGAGCTTCTCGTATTAACAGTCTGATAAAATAGGATAAAGCATTCTTTGACATAGGCAAAGATGGTTTCTTAACAGAACACCATAAAGCTTCTGACTGTCCTCGTAAAGGTTTAGTTCGTCTTAAATAGAACTTAAGAGCTCTAACAGGGCATAAGACTCTTTCTAGTTCATTTCCAACCATATTTGATAGGCTTGGAATATCGAACGATTTCGGCCAAGGACGAGAAGGTAGCTCGTTTTTGGCTAGAAAACCAAGTTGTAAAGAACATGTAGCCGTTTCAGATGAAAATCCGATGTTCCTGCTGAAGGCGTGAATCTCACTGACTCTTTTAGCTGTGGCTAAGCAAACCAGGAAAAGAGTCTTTAAAGTGAGATCTTTAAAGGAGGCTGATTGTAGCGGCTCGAACCTTTCTGACATGAGGAATCTTAGTACCACGTCTAAATTCCAACCAGGTGTAGCCAAACGACGCTCCTTCGTGGTCTCAAAAGACTTAAGGAGGTCCTGTAGATCTTTATTGTTGGAAAGATCTAAGCCTCTGTGACGGAAGACTGATGCCAACATGCTTCTGTAACCCTTGATAGTGGGAGCTGAAAGAGATCTTTCTTTCCTCAGGTATAAAAGGAAGTCAGCTATTTGAGTTACAGAGGTACTGATCGAGGATACTGATACTGACTTGCACCAGTTTCGGAAGACTTCCCACTTCGATTGGTAGACTCTAAGAGTGGATGTCCTCCTTGCTCTAGCAATCGCCCTGGCTGCCTCCTTCGAAAAGCCTCTAGCTCTCGAGAGTCTTTCGATAGTCTGAAGGCAGTCAGACGAAGAGCGTGGAGGCCTTGGTGTACCTTCTTTACGTGTGGCTGACGTAGAAGGTCCACCCTTAGAGGAAGAGTTCTGGGAACGTCTACTAGCCATCGAAGTACCTCGGTGAACCATTCTCTCGCGGGCCAGAGGGGAGCAACTAACGTCAACCTTGTCCCTTCGTGAGAGGCGAACTTCTGCAGTACCTTGTTGACAATCTTGAACGGGGGGAATGCATATAGGTCTAGATGTGACCAATCTAGGAGAAAGGCATCTATATGAACTGCTGCTGGGTCCAGGATTGGTGAGCAATATATTGGGAGCCTCTTGGTCATCGAGGTTGCGAAGAGATCTATGGTAGGCTGGCCCCATGTGGCCCACAGTCTCTTGCACACATCCTTGTGTAGGGTCCATTCTGTTGGAATGATTTGTCCCTTCCGACTGAGGCAATCTGCCATGACATTCAAGTTGCCTTGGATGAACCTCGTTACTAGAGAAATGTTTAGATCTTTTGACCAGGTGAGGAGGTCCCTTGCGATCTCGTACAACGTCATAGAGTGGGTCCCTCCTTGCTTGGAGATGTACGCCAAAGCCGTGGTGTTGTCCGAGTTCACCTCCACCACTTTGCCTTGAAGGAGAGACTTGAAGCTTTTCAAGGCCAGATGAACTGCCAGTAGCTCCTTGCAGTTGATATGCATTGTCCTTTGACTCGAGTTCCAAGTTCCCGAGCATTCCCGACCGTCTAATGTCGCGCCCCAGCCCGTGTCCGATGCGTCCGAGAAGAGAACGTGGTTGGGAGTCTGAACAGCCAGGGGCAGACCCTCTCTGAGGCTGATACTGTCCTTCCACCAAGTCAGGGAAGACTTCATCTTCTCTGAAATGGGGATCGAGACCGCTTCTAGCGTCTTGTCCTTTTTCCAGTAAACAGCTAGGTGATATTGAAGAGGACGGAGGTGTAGTCTTCCTAACGATACGAACTGTTCCAGGGATGATAGTGTCCCTATCAGACTCATCCACTGCCTGACTGATCATCGTTCCTTCTTCAGCATGTTCTGGATGCATAACTGGGCTTGACTTGTTCTGGGGGCCGACGGAAAAGCCCGAAAAGCTAGACTGTGAATTTCCATCCCTAAATACACAATAGTTTGGGATGGGACCACTTGAGACTTTTCCATATTGACCAGGAGACCCAATTCCTTGGTCAGATCTAGAGTACACTTTAGATCCTTCAGACAGCGACGACTGGAAGAAGCTCTTAGAAGCCAGTCGTCCAAATAGAGGGAGGCTCTGATGTCCGCTAAATGAAGGAATTTGGCTATATTCCTCATCAGCCTCGTAAACACAAGAGGAGCTGTGCTTAGGCCAAAGCACAGGGCTTGAAACTGGTAGACAACCTTTTCGTAAACGAATCTCAGAAAAGGTTGGGAGTCTGGGTGGATGGGGACGTGAAAGTAGGCGTCCCTTAGGTCTAAAGAGACCATCCAGTCTTCCTTTCTGACCGCTGCTAGAACGGACTTTGTGGTCTCCATGGCGAACGTCTGCTTTGTGACAAAGACATTCAGCGCACTGACGTCTAGCACCGGCCTCCACCCTCCTGACTTCTTTACCACTAAGAAGAGACGGTTGTAGAAGCCCGGGGTTTGATGGTCCAGGACTTTGACTACCGCTCCCTTTTCTAGCAAGAGAGACACCTCCTGTTTCAATGCTCGTCTCTTGTCTTCCTCTCTGTACCTGGGAGAGAGATCGATGGGAGACGTTGCTAGAGGGGGTTTTCGTACAAACGGGATCTTGTACCCCTCTCTGAGCAACTTCACAGATTGTGCATCTGCGCCTCTCTTCTCCCAGGTCTGCCAGAAGTTCTTGAGTCTGGCTCCCACTGCTGTCTGAAGAAGGGGGAAGTCAGACTCTGCCTTTAAAGGACTTGGTTCCTTTCTTCTTCCCACGTCTCCCTTCGGCACGAGCACCTCCTCTGCTGGAGGCTCTGCCACGAAAGGGCGGAATAAATCTGGACGCTGGAGTGTCCATCCTTGGTCTTGACAAGGTAGGCAAAGGGGTGGCTTTGCGGGCAGAGGACGCAACCAGGTCATGGGTGTCCTTCTGAATCAAAGAAGCAGCAATCTCCTTAATCAAGTCCTCTGGAAAAAGGCACTTAGAGAGAGGAGCAAACAGAAGTTCTGATCTTTGACACGGTGTCACTCCAGCTGACAGGAAAGAGCAAAGGTTCTCACGCTTCTTGAGGACTCCGGATACGAACGATGCAGCAAGCTCACTAGATCCGTCACGTATGGCCTTGTCCATGCAGGACATGATGAGCAAGGAAGATTCCTTCTCAGTCGGGGAGATCTTCCTGCTCAAAGCTCCCAGACACCAGTCCAAAAAGTTGAAGACCTCGAAGGCTCTAAATACTCCTTTCAACAGATGGTCTAGGTCCGAAGGTGACCAGCATATCTTAGAGCGTCTCATGGCTAGCCTGCGGGGAGAGTCTACAAGACTTGAGAAGTCGCCCTGGGCAGAGGCAGGAACTCCCAAGCCGAGAACTTCTCCCGTGGCATACCAGACGCTCGATCTGGAAGAGAGTTTAGCAGGGGGAAACGTAAAGGCTGTCTTCCCTAGACTCTTTTTGGACTGCATCCAATCTCCTAAAACTCGTAAAGCTCTCTTGGACGAGCGTGCGAGGACGAGTCTCGTAAAGGCAGGCGAGGATGACTGCGTACCTAAAGCAAACTCTGACGGAGGAGAGCGTGGAGCCACAGACACAAACTGGTCCGGAAACATCTCTTTGAACAGAGCAAGAACTTTTCTAAAGTCCAAAGAGGGTTGCGTGGACTTGGGCTCGTCAAGGTCCGAATGTGGTTCATCGTGTGCCGCATCGTCATCATCAGAGAGTCCATCATCCGAGAATTGAGGAGGAAGCGGCAATGGAGTAGGTATCGGCTGATCAGCTGAGTCCGGTCGCACGGGTGCACGCGTGACTGAACCGGACGCAACGTCATGGAACTGTTGCCCAGTCTGTGAGCTGGCAACAACCATAGCAGCGCGGGGACGCACAGCGTCTACTCCAGACTGTCTAGTCTGATGTGGGCGAGCAGAGGCAACCACACTGGGTTGCGGAGGTTGAAGCACCGCGTCAAAACAAAACAACTTTGACGGTTGTTGTACCTCGCGAACGTCAACGGAAGGTCCCGTGCGTCGCTGAACGTCAACATGCGGCTGGCAGGGTACACTGGAACGCATGGGTGGCGGGACTCTCTCAGCTGGAGTGCGCAAGAAGGTCGCCTCAGCGTCCACAGGACGCACAACCGTGGTTGGTTGTAGGCAAGAGGTTGGTGCAGCAGCAACCTTCTCCGCACGAAAGTCCTGCATCAGAGACGTTAATTGGTACTGCATGGTCTGCAGCAAAGACCACTTAGGGTCTGCAGGAGCAGGTGCGGCGACAGACGGTGTAACTGCCTGAGGCGGGTACCGCTTTGCCTCTCTTAGGAGGTGAGCAGTCATCGGAAGACTGCAGCGAGTCCGAACTGACCCAGTGGCTACAACTGGGCCGTTGGACTTGCGCGGAAGGGACCGACTTGCACTTAAGAGGTCGTGAGACCTTGGTCCATGGTTTCTTACGAGAAACCTCTTCCGCAGACGAGGAATAAATGGGCTCTCTCGTCTCTGTGTGGGTGGGGCGATCTTGGGTAGATACGCCCGAAACCACGGAGGGAACGTCTGTTCGCTGATTAAAGCCTCTCGAACCCATTGGTCGTACGACATTGCTTCTCCCCTGGACTTGGGAGCTTGCAAGAGGTCCCGGACTAGGAGGACGACAGGCACGAACAGACGAACCCTCAAGCGCAACACTATCCACAACACTATCACTCACTTTATCACTTCCCACTGCACTCTTACACTTCAGCTCCTTGACGTCCGCCATGAGCTGGTTACGGTCACTAGCCAAGGACTCAACTCTCTCACCCAGAGCTTGGATGGCACGCATCATATCAGCCATCGAAGGTTCCTGAGTGCCAGAAGGGGGATTAGGAGCAACCACTACAGGGGAAGGAATAGGTTGTGGGGCATGAGGAGAGGAAAAATCAACTGAACGAGATGAACTTCTCCTGACTCTATCTCTCTCTAGCCTACGTGTATATTTCTGGAATTCGATAAAATCGAATTCCGAAAGCCCAACGCATTCCTCACATCGATCTTCCAATTGACAGGTTTTATCCCGACAATTGGAACAAACGGTGTGAGGATCGATAGAGGCCTTCGGAAGACGCCTTGAACAGTCCCTAGCATTACACTTCCTGAATTTTGGGACTTGAGAAGGGTCAGCCATTTTGAATTGGTCAAAGGGGAATTCAAAAACTATCCAAAGTCATCAACAAATAATCCGATATCAAAAAAAGAATGCAAGGATTTATTGAAGAGAAAGCCTGCACAGCGAAAGCTCAAAACTAGAAACGTGTACTTCACCAAATAGTTGTGAAAACAAATCCAGTTAGCAACAGCGAATTAGTAGGTCTTGCCGGTAGCACGACAGAGAGAAAATTGAGTTCTTTGTTTACAATGAGTACCGAGTACCTGCACGACAGATGGCGCTGTTGAAGTACACCCCCTACCTGCATAGCGATCGCTGGCGGATTTTTTACGTAGAGTTTTCTGTCGAGCAGCAGAGCTGCAGCTTATATAATCACCGGCTAAGTTAAATATTGAAAAAGTTGTTTTCTTAACATTGAATGAAAATAATTGTGTACAACACAAATAAATGAGGTCTTGCATGTTACAATATACACGCACTGCATAAACTAATTGCGGAGCCTTTGTATATCAGCGACCAGTTCCTCCCGAAGATATTACTGTATTTCCTGTCAGGGTAACCTTTTCCAGTAAAAACCAACTTTTCCCCGTAAAAAAGATGCCCGTTTCCTAAGAAAATTAACACTTATTTTTGTCGCAAATAAATAAATGTAATATATATAACTATATCCACCGATAATGGCGGACCCCCAGTGGGTTTGTGATTGAAATGAAGGTCAAATTTGGTTAAATCACGTTATTTACTACAGCAAAACATATATTTTCTGTTCTGAATGATTCCCTGACTATGTAAAACTTTACCCTCCTGAGAGCATAAAAAATAGGCATTAACTAACCTAAGTTTCCCCCTAACCTAACCTACAAGTCGTATCCTTACCTAACGGGGGGGGGGGGGGGGGGGGGGGGGGGGGGGGCTAATGCCCTCCTGCGAGCCCCCTTACGCTGTCATATTCCAAGTCTGCCATTATCATACGTACAGGTGGCTGCTATCACACATACGCACCCTAAGTGTAATGTAAGGGAATTATGAGAGTTATGCGGTCTTATGACTGGCCAGACAGTACTACACAGGATCCTTCTTTCTGGTTACGGTTCATTTTCCCTTTGCCTACACACACACACACACACTGAATAGTCTAGCCTATTCTTTACATATTCTCTTCTGTCCTCATACACCTGACAACACAGATTACCAAACAATTCTTATTCACCCAAGGGGTTAACTACTGCACTGTAATTATCCAGTGGCTACTTTCCTCTTGGTAAGGGTAGAAGAGATTCTTTAGGTATGGTAAGCAGCTCTTCTAGGAGAAGGACAGGCCAATATTAAACCATTGTTCTCTAGTCTTGGGTAGTGCCATAGCCTAAGTACCATAGTCTTCCACTGTCTTGGGTTAGAGTTCTCTTGCTTGAGGGTACACTCGGGCACACTATTCTATTTCGTTTCTCTTCCTCTGGTTTTGTTAAAAGTTGTTAGTTTATACAGGAGATATTTCTTTAAGTTTTGTTGCTCTTCTTAGAATATTTTAGGGGGTATATGTATGATAGCAGCCACCTCTATGTATCATTATGTCTAACTTAGAATACGGCAATGTAAAGGGGGTCGCAGGGGGGCGTTAGCCCCGTTAGGTAAGTAGGTAAGGACACGTTAGGTTAGGAGGGAAAGTTTAGGTTAGTTGATGTCCATTTTTAATGAACGCGTGAGGAACTGGCTGCTGATATACAAAGGCTCCATATTTTATTTTTCTTTGTTTCCTTTATTCACTCGGCTTATGGCATCCTGCTTTTTCAACCAGGGTTGTAGCTAAGCAAGTAATAATAACAACAATAATAATACCTTTTACGTTCACGTGTGACGGCGCACGGGTAAATATTTAACACCTTTGTTGTAGCCTAAAGAGGAAAGGACGCCATACAGATTAATTAAACTTATTAATGGCTTACATAGGCCAAGATATTTATAAGCAGGCATACACCACACACCAGTGGCTCTCCTAACGACCATGAAAACTGCAACACCAAAAACCAAGATTTCTGAACAGGACTTCAAGGACATTTAAACTCTTGCGATATTAGTAGTTAAAACAACACTCTTCTTAATACTCACATACAACAATACAGTGGAGAATACAACCACTTATGGAATACAACGCTTCGTTGATTTCATAGGCCAAACATTTGAGGAAGAACTGTACAGTTGTCGAAGGAAATGTTGAGCAAACAGCTGACTGGCCGAGAATGTTGTGTTGTTGTCGTAACATGAGAAACAGTGGCCGCGTTCATGAAGTATTGGGCCAAAGAACGTTTTATTATTATTATTATTATTATTATTATTATTATTATTATTATTATTATTATTATTATTATTATTATTATTAGCTAATCTACAACCTAGTTGGAAAATATTACGTTATAAGCCCAAGGGCTCCAACCAGGGAAAAATATAGAGAAAAGGAAATAAGAAAATAAATGAACTACGGGGAAATTAATGAACAAACAAATTATTTAGAACATTTTAAGCACAGTAACAATAATAGAATAAAAATTATAGGTAAAATAATGTTTTTAGCTGGTCACATAAACAAAACGTATGAGCATGCTCGTATAACGATGACGTCATTCTAGTTGATATTAGCCACAAAGAGACTGTCTTTAATAAGTAACATCTCAATGTTTCCTTTATAAAGAAAAAAAATTGCTTGTAATATAAATAACATCTTATCTACTTGACCTTTTACAAAGACTGTTTAAATAAAAGAAAATCTTGTTGAAATTTCCAATGAATTAGTTTTCCGTTCTGATCATATAGTACTTGAACAAGCTCCTGTCACAGGAAGTAAACAAAACCTCCAATAGTTTTTGATATTGCAAACTATTTTAATGGCCGGAAATAGAGCATGAGCATTCGTCTACCTGGTTTCCACATATTTAAGCTATCCTAATTCAACTAGAGTCATGTTTCATATACAAATATTCATACGGAAACTGATTACCAATCTGACAGCTTATCTACATAGATAAAATTAACTTATCTAGAGAACCAAGAGGCTAGCATTTTCTTTCAACCGAGCATGACCTTGCTATTTATTAGCTAGCTGTGACTGTCAAAAATATTTATAACCTTGTACTGAGGGATACACAGGATGTCCTTTCATGGCTGTGATGTGCAAATTACTTTTTGCATGACTTATGAATCAATAACGTACTCTCATTCATGTTACTTGTGACGTAGGAGGCATGAGTCACAATTAATATAAGTAGCAAAGGAGATCTTTAAGATTAGCTCACGTGAATATGACTCATATACAGTACGTGTGAAGATAAAATCCCAAACAACATGAAGAGATAAAGAATTAAAGAGTTAAAATACAAAAAAAAAAAAAACAATAATTGCTATCTTTATTAACAATGAAATCATGGAAACCATGTAATTCTTTAGGTACAATAACTTTTTAGTGTTCTACTTCTACCCCCCAACTTCTTTCCATCTTAACCTTTCATTCATACCGCAAAAATGTTTCTCCCAGATCCTAAATTCACAAATCGTTTAGAATTTCTTGTGTAGACCTATATGCCAACAATTAGGTTCTCTCCATATTATTATTATTATTATTATTATTATTATTATTATTATTATTATTATTATTATTATTATTATTATTAGCTAAGCTACAATCCTACTTGGAAAAGCAGGATGTTCTAAGCCCAAGGGGTCCAACAGGGAAAATAGCCCAGTGAAGAAAGAAAATAAGTAAACTTAAAAAAAAGTAAGGAACTATTAAACTAAAACATTTTAAGAACAGTAACAACATTGAAATAAATCTTTCATATCTAAACAATTAAAAACTTAGAAAATACAAGAGTAATAGAAATATTATTATTATTATTATTATTATTATTATTATTATTATTATTATTATTATTATTATTATTATTATTTTATTATTATTGGCTAAGCTACAATCCTACTAAGGAAAAGCAGGATGCTATAAGCCCAAGGGCTCCAACAGGGAAAATAGCCCAGTGAGGAAAGGAAACAAGGAAAAGATAAAATATTTTAAGAACAGTAATAACATAAAAATAGATAAAATAAATCTAGCTTTCCTTGTTCCTTTCTTGCACTCTTCGTCAGTAGCCTTGACTTCCGCGCACTATGAAATAGAAGTTGAAAGTGATTGTATCTCAAGTTGGAAGAAATAATCCAGAAGAATATATGGGCTCAGTGAGAGGCCGCATATATGTTGTATAGACCGAATAATGCCTACACAGTAGGCTGATGGTACTAACCTCTTTCAAGGTTATCCAGAGAATCGTGCTCACCGTAATCTTCTTGGTCAGTCTGGCTCATCGGCTTGATGGAATATTTAGTGCTAAAAAATGACATACTTTAGAGGAATTTGCATTTTTCTTCCTCTTGTTTATAGGGTAACAAAATAATAGCTTGCTGCTTATATTATCATTAAACTCACGTGAATAGATATATATATATATATATATATATATATATATATATATATATATATATATATATATATATATATATATATAGTGTGTGTGTGTGTTGAAGCCTCTGGTGCCATAGTTGATAGTGACCTTGCCTTTCATTTGAAGAGACTAGGGTTTGATCATATATATATATATATATATATATATGTGTGTGTGTGTGTGTGTGTATAATATATATAATATATATACATATATATACACACATATATATGTATATGTATATATATATATATATATATATATATATATATATATATATATATATATATACACACATATATGTATATGTATATATATATATATATATATATATATATATATATATATATATATCAAAACACCGAGTAGTAAAATTTATAAATTGCACTGTGTTGACAAAATAAAATTCAAGAAATCGCAAAACTTTAGATGTCGCATTGACAAGACTAGCAGAATATACGGATCATAGATATTAAAGATGTCTATTATCTCCGCTAGCGAGTACAATCTATACTGTATACCCATTATACTAATGTGGTATAGAATGACACAAAATTCTGCCTTCTTTTTTCCTAGAATTTTTTTTTTTTATTTAATTTTCTACAGGGAAAAGCCCTACTCTGGTTTGACCACCCTGTGGTATTGGGCCGTGTTATAAGGTTTGTGGACAATGAAGGCCCCCCCCCCCCACCCCACAAAAGTCAGACTTGAACAGACTTTTTTTTCGAACTGTTCGACAACCAAATACCCCGTTCACGCGTTCGAACATCACTTCAAACACTTGTCTGTCGAACCGCGTTCGACAAACTGTTCGACAATGTAAATCCGTCTTTAGAGTTTACCAATAGGCCTACTCTTTTCAGACTGTAAGATGTTTCTTCCCTAATTTCTTGAATTATTCTTCTATTCCATCCATTATGTAACTAAAATTATCTTGTTATCCATTATTTTCCTTAGATGGTTGTATTCTTGGTTTCATTTTTAATTTCCTTCCTGTTGCAACTACATGGATTTCCATATAGGTCTACTGATATCTTATTCCGGTTTTATATCATTACTTCTATTGTATCATCTGTCTTTCAGTCATTGTGCATAATTGTATTTATTTCCATACGTGCATCTCCCTTCTTTGTGGAATTTGCAATGCATTTAATGCATTTGTTTCTTTGTCATGTTTCTGTCTACCATTTTCTCATACTGGCTGTGAGTATGGAGGAATATACAGTATATGCTCAGCCCTTGTTATTATTATTATTATTATTATTATTATTATTATTATTATTATTATTATTATTATTATTATTATTATTACAAGCTAGGTTATAACCCTAGTTGGAAAAGCAAGATGCTATAAGCCCAAGGGCTCCAACAGGGAAAAAATAGCAATCGATTTCTAAAACAGTCGCATTTTCTTTCAATACTCCTAGGCAAGTCTTCTTCTATCCTCTTTTTCGTTTACTTCTACCCCCGCCCCCGGTTGCTTTGTTCATTATTGATTATTGTACTCTCACCCCCTTCTGTCTCTTTTTTTTTTCTTTCTTCACTGGTGGGTCTTTGGTCTAATAATCCAACTGCTTTGTCTACATTTTCTGGGTTGTGTTTCGTTAATAACTCTTTGTCGAGAGCCTTCAGGTCCTCGATTATAGACCAATGAACACCTACCGTTAGTGTTTTGATCTGGTAGTTCACCTAAGCAATTCTCTAGTCTAGTCTTTCTTTAACGGGCTGTCAAAGCAAAAGCCCGTGTTCCACACTGAACAGAATAGTCTTTCTTTATATTTCTGGCACTCTTTCTTGGCCCTTAACATTTCCACATCCTTGATCGTACTGGTTTCTATCTTTAACAGTAGCATATTTAACGTTCCTAAGTGATTATAGATATCCAAAATTGGGATTTCATCTGTTCCTTTCTTATTGTTGCTCCTCTCATCCCTATTCTCCCATCAGGAATGTTTTCGTTTCTGTCGAGCAACCCACTAGGACCAAAATTGACCATCGATCTTTTCGGCAATTTTTTATCATTACTACTTTACTTTACTTTAAGGGCTGCTTTTCTGGTCCTATACTGCAAGGGAACCCTACTCTCTACAGAAACTTCAGTCATTTTATCGTAAATATTCCAAGGCGTTCAGCATTTCACACAGCACATTGCTCGTTTATTATCAAATCCACAATATCGAAGCACTAAGAAGACAAGAAATCTCCAGTTTCTTCTCGAAATCCTTTATATGTTCCATAGAAATCTGTTGACATTTTGCCGTAGTTGCTAAATTCAGGCACTGCAGATAGTACCACTGCTTACATCAACCACCCTGCACATTCGTCCTCTGGGCCTATTTCTCTCACACAGCTGATACAGGCACGAATCACTCGTTATCAGGATCAAATCACTATTATTCCCTTTCTGTTTGGACGAGAATATTGGCATATGTTGACCACCTTCCATTGACTTTTCTTCCACAATGTGCCTAATATTCCCTATCTATACGAGTCTAATTTCTCGTCCACTTTGGCTATTTTCCCTAGGTCAATCCTAGAGATAATTGACATCTCTAGGCTGCTTCCTTTCATTTCTAGGTAACTTTAATCCTTCTACATCTAGTATTCTAGGTAGCATACTTGACCAATATAATGAACATATAAACAACCAAAAATACTATTTCCCACTATTTAGGAGTTGTGGTGACTTGTTGGTAATGTCCTAACCTGGTGATCACCAGACTGGGGTTCGAGTCCCGCTCAAACTCGTTAGTTCCATTGGTGGCTCAACCTCACACTCCTTGTGAGCTAAGGATGGGGTGTTTGGGGGAGCCTATAGGTCTATCTGCTGAGTCATTAACAGCCATTACCTGGCACTCCTTGGCCCTAGCTTGGGTGAAGAGGGGACTTGGGCGCTGACCATATGTATAAATGGTTAGCCTCTTGGGCATTCTCCTGCTTGATAGGGGAATTTCACTGTCCTTTGCCTCTGTCATTCACGGCCAACCTTTAAAACACAGACAAAGCAACAAAAAGCATATTTCAGAACACTAGCTGAGAACTTAGCAAAGTAAAGTACTTGACTAAATATTGCAAGTTATGGAGTCCAACGACAGATTGTTTGCACTTGAAAAATTATGAGGAATAAACTGTCGAGTAATATGTAAATGAACAGACCTAGTTGAGTGATTTAGCGTTGGGATAGTTGTTCAATGAAAAGAGACTCGATGGGAGGTATAGAATAGTTATTAGGTGATTTGGATCAATTTCAAAATCGGAATAGTTGATGGGTTGCTTCCATGCAACTTCATGAAACATTCAAAAGTTCAAATTTGCAACGAATGTCTTTATGTTGAACAAATTGACATTGGTCTCTTTTAAAAATTTATCTATTTTCATGTTGTTATTGTTCTCAAAATAAGTTATTTTAATTGTTCATTATTTCTCTTGCAGATTATTCATTTCCCTATTTTCATTTCCTCACCGGGCCAATTTTCCATGTTAGAACCTTTTGGATTATAGCATCCTGCTTTTCCAACTAGGGTTGTAAAATAATAATAGTAATAATAATAATAATAATAATAATAATAATAATAATAATAATAATAATGATGATGATGATGATGATGATTCTCTTTATTTGTGTGCATCGAGTAAGAAGACTGACAAATCTGTGAAATCTGTTTTTGGACATTCCCTAACTTACAATTTCCAGTCAAATGCCTGACTTTACACAAGATCTGTGTTCATGCCGTGATATGTGATTCATCCTTTTTATCTGTGACCAAACAATTCTTCTTCACCCAAGGGGTTGCTACACTAATAGTTCAGTGGCTACTTTCCTCTTGATAAGGGTAGAAGAGACTCTTTAGCTATGGTAAGCAACTCTCCTAGGAGAAGGACACTCCAAAATCAAACCCTTGTTCTCTAGTCTTGGGTAGTGACATAGCCTCTGTACCATGGTCTTCCACTGTCTTGGGTTGGAGTTCTCTTGCTTGAGAGTACACTCGGGCACACTATTCTATCCAATTTCTCTGCCTCTTGTTTGGTCAAAGTTTTGATAGTTTATATAGGAGATATTAATTTTAATGTTGTTACTGTTCTTAAAATATTTTATTTTCCCTTCTATCCTTTCGTCACAAGGCTATTTTCCCTGTTGGAGTCCCTGGGCTTATAGCATCCTGCGTTTCCAACCAGGGTTGTAGCTTAGCAAGTAATAATAATAATAATAATAATAATAATAATAATAATAATAATAATAATAATGTACACTTGTCTATTTTTATTTGCTTGTGTGTTTATTATAGTCCCCTTCCCGTCTAATAGTATAGATTTTTTAATATCATTCTTACACCGTTATATTTAATTCTAAAGATTTTATCAATCAATGGGTACTAATGTGTTTATGATAATTATTCTACAGCCATAATGATGGGATAGCCTACATGCTTATCCGAATGCTTTGTAATCTCCTTTCTAAATGTAAACTTTGCTTGAAATGCGAGTTTTTTGTTTTCGTTTACTTTTATTCTACAGAGACACACACATATACTGTATAATATATATATATATATATATATATATATATATATATATATATATATATGTATATATATACAGTATATATATATATATATATATGTATATGTATATATATATATATAATATATATATATATATATATATATATATATATACATATATATATACATATATATATATATTATATATATATATGTATATATATATATATATATTTATATATATATATATATATATATATATATATATATATATATATATATATATATACTCTAACCACCTAAAATCCTTTATATACACGTCATATTGTATCGTTTAATGTAAGAGCAAGCATGAACAGCTTAATATAACATCATTAACAGTAATCAGACGTCACAATTTTGATGGAAATCGTAATATGTATAGACTTTGGATGTTTACCTCCCAGTCCTATTTAATTTCTTTTATAAAATCATTTCATTCAAGTCCCTCATTGCAAAAAAAAAGAAAAAAAAAAGAAAAAGAAAGCTGTGGAGTAAATATAGATATTCGCAATTGTAAATTAAATGCTATTTCATTTGATTGCTGAGCGATTGAGGAACTTTGTTTACGGGATATTTGTAGACCTAATTCGATACAGTTGCACAAATCAATTTATAGCTTTCGCTCCAGGGGGTTAGAACCCTGTGATACTTCTTAGGTTCAATTCTCTGGTATATCAGTCGCAGAAATATCCTAAGTAGAAAGCTGTCTTTGAGGAACTTCCATCAGGACGACATGGCTACCGCCCGAAAATAGACATTTCCTCTTACATGAGGGTACACTCGACCACACACTATTCTAATTTATCTTCCTCTTGTTTTGCTAAAGTTTATATAGTTTATGTATGAAATATTTATCTTAATGTTGTTACTCTTCTTAAATTATTTTATTTTTCCTTGTTTCATTTCCTCACTGGGCTATTTTCCTTGTTGGAGCACCTGGGCTTATAGCATCCTGCTTTCCCAGCTAGGGTTGTAGCTTAGCAAGTAATAATAATAATCTATTTTATTTTTCCTTGTTTCCTTTGCTCATTGGGCTATTTTCCTTGTTGGAGCACCTGGGCTTATAGCATCCTGTTTTTCCAGCTAGAGTTGTAGCTTAGCAAGTAATAATAATAATAATAATAATAATAATAATAATAATAATGTCAAAATCCCTTTTATAGCTGTCTCTGTAGTGTAGGCTACAATGCAAAGACGTCAAGAGTCATTGTTGGTACAATGATCAGCTAAATGGATTCACTTGTTGTGTTGGGTATTTCGATAGTGAATGTGCAGTTGGCTTAATTAATACCGGTACACTGACGTCTCCTTACCTTTACACTGAAATGTACCGGAATTAGTGAAGTCAACTGCACCAGACATACACATTTCTTCTATACTATTATTATTATTATTACTACTACTACAACCTAAGCTACAACCGTGGTTGAACATAACGGTATGCTATAAGCCCAATGGTTCCAACTCGGAAAAATAGCCTAGTCTCACGGCCTCACGTTTTATGATCACCAATTAGGCAACACTTATTTCTGTAACTTTCCTTCATGATTCATTGGAATGGACTGAAAAATATCAAGACAACTTCTTTCATTCCATCACTCCATCGTTTTGTAGCAGCAGATTTTAGTGAAATATTTCTTCATTTTTTTCATCGCTATGAACGACAATTATTGAAGGCTAATAGTTTCTTCTAGATGTAGAGGAAGAAAACTTTCGCTTCTACATTCTAAATTACTTACCCTATTGGATCTTAGATCTCACTGTGACCTTAAGCCAAATTAGTAATACCGGTTATTTCACTGCAAACCCAAGTATGACACCTCACAGAACCACCAAGAAAGCATTACTAACTGGAATTTAAACAGCAGGCTACTTAACAGTTTCCAGTCATCGCTGTTTACTCTGTTTATACCCACAAGATGGTAATTTCTGTAGACGTCACTGGAATATAAGAAACAGGAGCAGGATGCAGTGCAATAGTATTGTTTACTTACTTGTTTACTTGTTTTGGGTTTAAATCCAACCCTCCACTGAAGTCGAGTGAACTACTTCGCGGGCGGGTCCATATTAATCATCTAACGAAACATTTTCATTATAACTTATACAATTCTTTGATTGTAGCATCTTCCAAATCATATGATCTTGTGAAAAGTAATGTCTTTGGTTTCTTCTTAAATTCAATTGCTCCCTTTAGGTCCTTCATTTCAGTTGGCAGTTTATTATAATGTCTAGGCGCACAGTAGCTAAAAGCCCTTTCACCAAATTTACTATTTGTTCTTGGTTCAGATAGCCTATGTTTGTCACTCATGTGTCTTGTGTTAACATTTGTTTCTAGTTCTAGTTTATTCAGGCATTCTTTTAGAGGTGGGGTAAATTCGTGTTTTTTATACAAAGAAGAAACGGAAATTATTAAATGAATTCAGCCATTAATAGATCTCGAAATGAAACCAAAACCTGACAATAATTTTTTATTAAAACATCACGGGGAACATCGAAGATCATGGACAGTATAGATTATTGTTTATTTTCATTTTTTTTTTTTGAATGGTTATATTCTTAAAGGAAAACTGCCCGAAGCTCGATTAGATCACACAAAGGAATTACAGTATATCGACTCTGAGATCAAAATATCACTTACGTATTGGGATAAAATATATTGGGACAACTAAATAGGAGACTACAGTGATGACACGGTGAAGACAGTTACATATACCGTAGTTTTTACATACCTGCATACATACTGTACATACTTGTATATATATATATATATATCTATATCTATCTATATATACATACATACATACATACATATATATATATATATATATATATGTATATATATACACACACATATATGTATATATATATATATATATCTATATATACATACATATATATATATATATATATATATATATATATATATATATATATATATATATCTATATATACATACATATATATATATATATATATATATATATGTATATCTATATATATATATATATATATATATATATATATATATATATATATATATATATATATATATACACACACATATAAATATACGTAGGCTGTATATGCGCTGTATATATAATGTAGTAATACCATAATACTTTAATATTTTGCCAAAATAACTAACCATATCCCAAACAGATTACCTCGAGTGTAATACACCAATCAGGAAGAGATCACATAACTCGCACCCTAAACAAATGAAAAACGACATTGGTAATAATACTGCAAATGCTTATATAACACGTAAATAAATAGAAATAAACAATGACTAGCTTCTAATAATAATAATAATAATAATAATACTCATCTTACCTAACATAAATTAGCAAAGAATGTTGGATTTTTACTTGACTGGTCTGGACCCTCTAGTTTGACCTATAGCGCTATACGTCCTTAAATAATCATAGAAAAATTATGTATCCGTTCTAATTTATACATACTTCATTTAACCTAATCTATAGTCATTTT
>NC_090735.1:8020660-8030649 GCF_036898095.1 Palaemon carinicauda
GGAAACAAGGAAAAATAAAATATTTCAAGAAGAGCAACAATATTAAAATAAATATCACTTCACAGGGGTTTTGAGTCATTCGTGTACTATCCAAGATGCAACCGTTGTCTCTTTCCAACTCAGGCTCAGGAGGGAGAGGGAGTAGTCATACCCTGGTGAGAGGGTACCACAAGAGGTCCCTTTGCCTATACATACAACGAATAGACTGGCATATTCTTTACAGATTCTCACTTTTCCTCATACACTTGACAACACTGAAATTACTAAACAATTCTTCTTCTCTCAAGAGGTAACAACTGTACTGAAATTGTTCAGTGGCTTCTTTCCTCTTGGCTACAGTAGAAGAGACTCTTTAGCTATGGTAAACAGTTCTCCTAGGTGAAGAACACTCCAAAATCAAACCAATGTTCTCTAGTCATGGGTAGTGCCATAACCTCTGTGCCATGGTCTTCCATTGTCTTGGGTTAGAGGTCTCTTGCTTAAGGGTACTCTTGGGCACAGTTTTCTACCTTTTTTTCTCTTCCTTTTGTTTTGTTAAAGTTTTTATAGTTTATGTAGGAGATATTCATTTTAAGGTTACTGTTCTAAAATATTCTATTTGTTCTTGTTTCATTTCCACACTGGGCTATTTTCCCTATTAGAGTCCCTGGGATTATAGCATCGTGCTTTTCCAACTAGGGTTGTAGCTTAGCTAATAATAATAATAATAATAATAATAATAGACCTCAATTATGACGGCTCAGGTACACTAGCAATAACAAAAAAACATCCTTTGCATTCATAATAGACTTCAGTACATACAAAGGACACAAAGTAAGGAATGCAAAGAATATTGGCTGGTTCCTTAGAACCAAGGAAGCCCCATCTTACCTGCGACGTTTGCAAGAGGGCGTTGGTGACCATGTAGGCGCCCTCCAGCCTTCCTTTGTCTCGGGGGTTGATGGCGAACAGGAGGTTAGTGATCCCCAGCAGAGGGAAGAGGATGAGGGTGGCCTTTATCGCTTTTCTGAAATGAACATTTCAAATAGGGTTGAGTTCGGGAAATTTACACACTTGTAAATATATTTATTTTTTTCTCTCTTTTACGCCCTAAGAAATATTCTCTCTCTCTCTCTCTCTCTCTCTCTCTCTCTCTCTCTCTCTCTCTCTCTCTCTCTCTCTCTCTGTATACGCCATAAGAAAATTTTCTCTCTTGCACCCTAAGAAATATCTCTCTCTCTCTCTCTCTCTCTCTCTCTCTCTCTCTCTCTGTTTACGCCCTAAAAATATTTTCTCTCTCTTACGCTAAGAAATATTCTCTCTCTCTCTCTCTCTCTCTCTCTCTCTCTCTCTCTCTCTCATTATTTTGATATAAATATTGTGATTTTTTTACCTTGAAATAGTATACACAACTAATATTCTCTCTCTCTCTCTCTCTCTCTCTCTCTCTCTCTCTCTCTCTCTCTCTATTTAGTCTATATTTTGTGATTTTTTTACCTTGAAATAGTATACACAACTGATATTCTCTCTCTCTCTCTCTCTCTCTCTCTCTCTCTCTCTCTCTCTCTCATTGCAAAACTAATTTTTAAAAGAAATTAGAGATTTGTGCTTCAGAAAAGAACAACTTTGTAAAAAGTCAAACCCATTATAGCTAAAACAAATACTGAAATTGAACAACTTAAATCACAAAAGTGGTGGCGGGGTATTAGACCCTGAAGCTGCAATTTAAATTTAAGTTAAGAATCAAGACAGCAAAATGAACTTAGAAACAATGGAAGCATAGAAATCTATTGCTTGAGGGTACACTCGGGCTCACTATTCTATCTTATTTCTCTTCCTCTTGTTTTTTGTAACTTTTATAGCTTATATATGAAAGATCTATTTTGACGTTGTTACTGCTCTGAAAATATATTTTAATTGTCCATAACTTCTCTTGTAGTTTATTTATTTCCTTATTTCCTTTCCTCACAGGGCTATTTTTTCCATGTTGGAGCCCTTGGCCCTATAGCATCCTGTTTTTTCAACTTGGATTGGAGCTTAGCTAATAATAATAATAACAATACCAACGATAACAATAATAATAATAATAATATAAATAATAATAATAATAATAATAATGATAATATCAATAATAATACCAATAATAATAATTTTCCCTGTTGAAACCCTTGGGCTTGTAGCATCCTGCTTTTCCAACTTGGATTGGAGCTTAGCTAATAATAATAATAATAATAATAATAATAATAATAATAATAATAATAATAATAATTTTCCCCGTTGAAACCCTTGGCCTTGTAGCATCCTGCTTTTCCAACTTGGATTGGAGCTTAGTAAGTAATAATAATAATAATAATAATAATAATAATAATAACAACAACAACAAGTAATTATGATAATGATAATAATAATAATAATAATAATAATAATAATAATGATAATAATAACAATAAAAATTATAAAAACAATAATAATAAATCATAATAACGATAAATAATAATAATAATAATAATAACAACAACAACAACAACAACAACAACAACAACAGCAATAATAATAATAATAATATCAGAAGGCGAAAAGTTTACAAAGGAACCGGAAGGACGTTTCAAATAGTTTGGAGTAACGTCAACAGAGCACCGCAGGAAGTACACAAATGGACTCATCCCTTCCGCCCTAACAGCTTAGGAGGCTTTGACCTGAAGCCTATTTTCTAGGGATCATAAAATTGACCTGTTTAAATCTAATATCACAGTTGAATTAATTTTGAAATGTTGTTTCAATTGACCTGGCATCAAAGGAATCTAGATTTAGATTCGCGTGGTTGGCAAAAGCCACTGGGTGTGTAGGAAAAGGGAATATTATGTCTTTATGCGGAAATATACTTGCAAAAGCATATACAGTGTATACTTATATATTCGTTTATGTATCTGATATATCTATATAACACATCTATATATATATATATATATATATATATATATATATATATATATATATATATATATATATATATATAAATATATACATATGTATATATACTCCCCCATATATATATATATATATATATATATATATATATATATATATGTGTGTGTATATATATATACACCCATATATATAATTTAGTTATACACAGCCATATATATATATATATATATATATATAATATAGATAGATATTTATATGTATGTATATATACACACACCCATATTATAAATATATATAAATATATATATATATATATATATATATATATATATATATATTTATATATACACATATATATATATATATATATATATATATATATATTTATACACATAAACACACACACACACACACACATATATATATATATATATATATATATATATGTATATATATATATATATATGTGTGTGTGTGTGTGTGTGTGATCTCAGTAACTGAAATAACACCAAATAGGGCTCTGAAGATTATAGCAGTCTAATCTTTATAAAAATTTAAAATCCTCACAGTAAATAAATTCAAACAATGAATCAAGTGCTGGGATTACATAATCTCCAGATTAATATAAACTGGAAAAGTCGACTTTCATCAATAAAAATCAGTTTCTGTCCAAGGATTGTTATAAAAAAAAAAAAAAAAAAAAAAAAAAAAAAAAAAGTTTCACTGAGAAACCATATGGATTGACGCCAGCAAGAGAGGAATAAATTAATTTCAACTGTGAGAAACTTGAAAATGAGTAATTACCGTATTTTCACAAATAAATTGAAGGAAATATCTCGTTACGATAAGGAATTACCTCCTTGCTATAATAATTGTAATGGAATAACAACAAATAATTATGTGGACATTGATAAATGGTGGCCGATGTGATAACGTCCCTGACTTGGGAACAGCGGTCTGGGGTTCGAGTCCCGCTCAAACTCGTTAGTTTCTTTGGTAGCTGCAACCTCACCATCCTTGTGAGGTAGGGGGGTTGGGGGAGCCTCTAGGTCTATTTGCTGAGTTTAACAGCCATTGCCTTGGCACTCCTTGGTCCTAGCTTGGGTGGAGAGTGGGCTAGAGCGCTGATTATATGTATATATGGTCAGTCTCTAGAGCATTGTTCTGTTCAATAGGGCAATGTCACTGTCACATGTTCCTGCCATTCATGAGTGGCCTTTAAAAACCTTTAAACCTAAACAATATGTTATTAAAAGCACCAGTAGTTTTTGCACGCTTTGAAAGAGAAGGAAATATCTCGTTGTATTAATAATTGCCATATAGTAACAACAAGTAATTATGAGAACCTTGATAAATGTTAACCTAAACAATATGTTATTAAAAGCAACAGTAGTTTTTCCACACTTTGAAAGAAGAAGAAGACATAAAACAACAGTTGTACTAATTAACAATTACCCCTTTCTCTCGCTCTGTAGTAGGAATACAAGTCTCTGTCTCTGTATGTGTGCATGTATGTGTCCGAGTGCACGGGCGTAATGTGTATGGCCGTATATTTGTGCTTATTTATTTACAAACTAGTATGCAATCTACACTTCATTATTGATTTATATTTTTCTAGTACGTATACGCTTGTGATATAAACAAGGTATGATATTATTGCAATGATCACATATATGTTTTACCAAGGTAAGAAATAGTATGTTTAATCGTCAATAATTTCAGCATCCTGACTCAAGTTTAAAAGGCTTGAATTAGTTACTTGTTGAAATTAGTATAACATAATTACCTATGATTTATATCAAATCCGTCAAATGGTTTTACCAAGGTAAGAAATAGTATGTTTAATCGTCAATAATTTCAGCATCCTGACTCAAGTTTAAAAGGCTTGAATTAGTTACTTGTTGAAATTAGTATAACATAATTACCTATGATTTATATCAAATCCGTCAAATGGTTTTACCAAGGTAAGAAATAGTATGTTTAATCGTCAATAATTTCAGCATCCTGACTCAAGTTTAAAAGACTTGAATTAGTTACTTGTTGAAATTAATATAGCATAATTACCTATGATTTATATCAAATCCCTCAAATGGTCTTTGAGAGAGAGAGAGAGAGAGAGAGAGAGAGAGAGAGAGAGAGAGAGAGAGAGAGAGAGAGAGAGAGAGAGAGAGAGAGAGAGAGAGAGAGAGAGAGAGAGAGAGAGAGAGAGAGAGAGAGAGAGAGAGAGCAAAAAATAAAAAAAAATCTAATTGAAACAAGGACTTTTACAGCTCCTCAATTTCCCTACGAGGACAAACTATTGTCACCCTTCTGAAAAAAAAAAAAAACTCAAATGTTTCTCTTTAATTGTAGACACAGCTGATCACTAGTGGCATATTTCATATAAATTACCACAGACTCATTAATAACAATGAGATGTTATCAACATAATATCCTATTTTGAAGTGATAGAAGAAGTAAATAGGAAAACAAAAGCATTGGTTGACTATTCTCTTGTTCTTCGCTGTATGAAACACGTGACGAAGGTTGAAGAAACCTCAGTTAGAACAGTTTATCTGCTAAAATAACTCTTTTGGAATTATTATAAAGAATAAAAAATGAAAAATACTATTCATATTCATAACCGTTAATATGATCCTAGGTGAATACGAGTTATGTCACATGTCACACGCAGTGAAGAATCACGTCCAAAAAGCTCAGCGTAATAAATTTTTTTTTTTTACTTTACTGACGTATTTCCACATTTTTTTCTAGTTAAATTATTTTATGAATGCAGGTTTAAGCCGGTGTAATCCAGGGAACATCCCACGTCGCAATTTATAAAGCCAGTGTTGCTTACGCGAGTGTATATATTTCTTTAAAATCCTTTCTTTTTTTTTGTATCGCGAAGTTTAGTTCATATATACTACAAGTAGTTTGGCTTCGGAGGGAAACAAGCTGCCAGCTACCTAAAAGATATACGAACGGACTCTATTAAGAAACAATAGATGAAAAACTAGAAAATGTGGGTAGAGCATTTTTTCTTAATCTTTGATATTCATATAAAAATCACCAAAGCCTATTAAAGGATTTCATGGTTTAAAAGGCCACTTATGAATGGCAGAGACAAGGGACAGTGACACTTCCCTACCAAGCAGGACAATGCCCTAGAGACTGACTATAAATAAATATGGTCGGCACACTCAAGCCCCTCTTTACCAAAGCTAGGACCAAGGACGGTCAGGCAATGGCTGCTGATGACTCAGCAGATAGACCTATAGGCTACCCAATACGTCCCAGTCTTAGCTCACAAGGATGGTAAGGTTGCAGTGATCAAAGGAACTAACGAGTTTGAGCGGGACTCCAACCCCAGTCTATCACCAGTCAGGGACATTACCACATAGGCCACGACAACCTTATTCATTGGATCCGAAATAAACGAGACGATTTTCAAGTATATGAAAACTAAGAAATTATGCAAATGAGTTCTCATTGGAAACTTTCTTGTAGAATATGCTTTCAAGCACAGTTTTCTCCATCAACTTGACATATGGTCTTTGAAAATTATCATCGTTGAATGGAATATAAAAATGCTATGAATGAAGTCATGTTTGCGAGTCCACGAACAATATGCGTCTTGTTTCTTTAAAGTGACGGTAAATATTCACAACTGATATCATAAACCGACTATGATTGGCTGCCTATGCTACTTGCCACACACCACAAGCTAAAAGATTACAAGTTCAGGCTGCTTGGAACCTAATAAGATAAGAGAATATTATCGACTGTGGAAATTCTCTGTTTAAATAGATGGACATATATATATATATATATATATATATATATATATATATATATATATATATATATATATACAAATCAGACTAATATTCCCTGTTTGTCTGTTTCCTTGTCAGTACTGTTCAGCCTCACAGTTCGAACATGCGACTTACCTTTATCCGAAGCTTTGCTTTGAAGTCTTGGCCTGGTTATGAGACAAGGGTCCTTTGAGAGAGAAATGCATTTCTCATAATGAGTAAAATCCCTTAAGTAAAAAGTAACTCCTTTCATGTAACACTTTTATTTTCCCCTTGTGAGTGCAAATAATTCTGCCTCTATATTCAGAGAGAGAGAGAGAGAGAGAGAGAGAGAGAGAGAGAGAGAGAGAGAGAGAGAGAGAGAGAGTATGCAATCTACATTTCATTATTGATTTCTATATTCTAGTAAGTATATGCTTATGATATACTTAAATCAGTTACTACTTGAATTACCTATGATTTATAAATAATCCCTCAAATGGTCTTTGAGAGAGAGAAAGAGAGAGAGAGAGAGAGAGAGAGAGAGAGAGAGAGAGAGAGAGAGAGAGAGAGAGAGAGAGAGAGAGAGTTTCAACTATCAGAAGACTGAAAACAAAAAGAGAAAGAAAACAATAGGACGAATGTCCGTTTGAAGTTTCAAATATCAAGAAACAGCATTTGTAGTTGGAGATAATTTTTTTCTTTCTGACCCTCGGGTTCTATCGGTCGTTCGCAGAAGAACTGACGTACCCTTTTGTTTGCTCCGGTTCAAAAGAACTAAGGAAACAGCAATTTTCCTTTTTCCTTTTTCAATTGGTGACATGGGAAATGTGACCTCGCTCTGTACGGGAGTCTTAGCAGCTAGGAGTCTTATCAGGATGATCATCAAGATCATTATTATCATTATTATCTTTATTATATTATCATGAAGAACAAACCAAATAGATCTGAATCTGTATATTTAGTCTATATATAAAACACCAGTTCACACGTGAAAGATATAGAAATACAGTAGAGAGACTGGTATTATTATTATTATTATTATTATTATTATTATTATTATTATTATTATTATTATTATTATTATTATTATTATTACAAGCTAAGCTACAACCCTAGTCGGAAAAGCAGGATGCTATGAGCCCAAGGGCTACAACAGGGAAAAATAGCCGTGAGGAAAGAAAACAAGGAAATAAATAAAATACAAGATAAGTAGTAGACAATCAAATTAATATACTTCAAGAACATTAACAAAATTAAATTAGATCTTTCATACATAAACTATAAATACTTAAATAAAAAAAGAGGAAGAGAAACAACGCAGAATCAGTATCAAGTAAATTGAATTTACCTTCGAAGACAATGATCACTGAAGAGAGAAAAAACGAAAAAAAACGAAAATAGATATGAAACCGAAGATCTAAAACCCATTAAGACATTACAGAATAACATAATGAGATGAAGAAACTCCCTGAATGACACTACACACAGACAGATGTTAAGGAGGCGATGTTAAAAAAAAAATAGAAGGATATTAGTAAGGACGAGTCCTTGACAGTACGAAAACATGAAAGCCATGATGCTAAAAGTAATTGCTTGTAATGGCACTAGGAAAATCCTTGGGTTGGCAAATGAAAATTGTAGGAATATATCTTTTTTTTGGAGAACGTCGTAAAAACCTGATAACTATTCTTTTACTAGCAGTTGTCCAGAAAGTGTTTATATATATATATATATATATATGTGTGTGTGTGTGTGTGTGTATACATATATATATAGTATATATATGTATATATATACAGTATATACATATATATATATATATATATATACGTATTTATATACAATATATATATACGTACCTATATACAATATATATATATATATATATATATAAAATGTATACGTGTTTTAATACACACACACAAACACACACACACACATATATATATATATATACATATATATAAATATATATATATATATATATATATGTGTGTGTGTGTGTGTGTGTTTGTGATAAATTTTGAGCATTTAGACGTGTTTTTTAATATTCAAACAAGCCATATATTATAATACATTAAAGTCTGGAATCTTTGATCGACCTTGGGATCAGAGTCCCAAGGCGAAACAACTCGAAGACAATAGCTTCTGACCGGCCGGGAATCGAACCCTGGTCCAGGAAGCTTGTATGACAGTAACAATACCATTTAGCTACGAAGAAAGATAAAAGTCAATGACAATTCTTCTGTACTTATACCTGTCGAATTCAGGTTTTTTTAGAATTGAAATCAACCCATCTTCACCATCGTAGCTAATTGGTATGTTTGTGACTTGGCATTCGATTAATGATAAATTTTGCAGATTTAGACGCGTTTTTTTCATAGTCTATAAGACGAAGGACTCCAACAGGGAAATATAGCCCAGTGAGGAAAGGAAATAAGGAAATAAATAAACAAATAAAACAAATATTTTGAAAACAATATCAACATTAAAATAGATCTTACATTTATAAACTATAAAACGAGACTTAAGAGACAGGAAAAGCTCTCCTAACTAAAGGAGGTCACTAGAAAGTTGATATTAGTTTGGAGAATGTAATGAAACCTATCTGTCTCCTATTGTTTACAGAAATCCTTGAAAAGTTCTGAATGCTGAGAATCCATTTTGTATCTTGGAGGTAGGAAGATCGAATATCTACCTTCAAATAAGCAATAATTTTTTTTTTTTGTACAATTGCCTTATAGAAAATTTTAGAGATATTAACTTCGTCATAAGATTATTATTATCATTATTATTATTATTATTATTATTATTATTATTATTATTATTATCATTATTATGACTATGATTCTCATTATTATTATTATTATTATTATCATTATTATTATTATTATTATCATTATTATTATTATTATTATTATTATTACTTTCTAACCTACAGCTCTAGTTGGAAAAATAGGATGCTATAAGCCCAGGGGCCTCCAACAGGAAAAAAAACAGTCCAGTGAGGAAGGGAAACAAGAAAAAATAAAATATTTTAAGAACAGTAACAACATTAATATGAATATTTCCTAAATAAACTATAAAATACGATAGAATAGTGTTCCCGAGTGTATCCTCAAGCAAGAGAACTCTAAGGGCCAGTGAAAATAAAAAGAGTATTTTAATTGAAGTTCTATATATAACGTTGTTAATGTATTATGTGGCTGCAACATACAGTATATTTTGGATTTGCAATGTAAATACATTTCGTTAAAACTTTGGTAAACTTTGAAATGGTGATACATAATCAAATAAGCGAGA